>NC_052339.1:32047202-32107202 GCF_016432855.1 Salvelinus namaycush
CTCTCTCTCTCTACTCTCTCTCTCTCTCTCTCTCTCTACTCTCTCTCTACTCTCTCTCTACTCTCTCTTTCTCTCTCTCTCTCTCTACTCTCTCTCTCTCTCTCTCTCTCTCTCTCTCACTCTATCGCTTGACTCTCTCTCTCTCGCTCTCTCTCTCTCTCTCTACTCTCTCTCTACTCTCTCTCTCTCTCTCTCTACTCTCTCTCTACTCTCTCTCTACTCTCTCTCTCTCTCTCTCTCTCTCTCTACTCTCTCTCTACTCTCTCTCTCTCTCTCTCTCTCTCTTTCACACTCTATGGCTTGACTCTCTCTCTCTCTCGCTCTCTCTCTCGCTCTCTCTCTCTCTCTCTCTCTCTCTCTCTCGCTCTCTCTCTCAATTCAAGGGGCTTTATTGGCATGGGAAACATGTGTTAACATTGCCAAAGCAAGTGAGGTAGATAATATACAAAAGTGAAATAAACAATGAAAATGAACAGTAAACATTACACATACAGAAGTTTCAAAAGAATAAAGACATTACAAGTGTCATATTATGTATATATACAGTGCTGTAACAATATACAAATGGTTAAAGTACACAAGGGAAAATATTATTATTATCTTTTTGTTTTCTCATGATTATTGTTGGGTCTAATTGTGCTGCTGTCCTGGGGCTCTTGTGTTTGTGAACAGAGCCCCAGGACCAGCTTGCTTAGGGGACTCTTCTCCAGGTTCATCTCTCTGTAGGTGATGGCTCTGTGGGGTCTGTTTGTGTTTGTGAACAGAGCCCCAGGACCAGCTTGCTTAGGGGACTCTTCTCCAGGTTCATCTCTCTGTAGGTGATGGCTTTGTTACGAAAGGTTTGGGAATCGCTTTTGTCTCTTTTCTGGAATTTGATAATTAGTGGGTATCGGCCTAATTCTGCTCTGCATGCATTATTTGGTGTTCTACGTTGTACACAGAGGATATTTTTGCAGAATTCTGCATGCAGAATCTCAATTTGGTGTTTGTCCCATTTTGTGAAATCTTGATTGGTGAACGGACACCAGACCTCACAACCATAAAGGGTAATGGGTTCTATGACTGATTCAAGTATTTTTAGCCAGATCCTAATTGGTATGTTGAATTGTATGTTCCTTTTGATGGCATGGCCCTTCTTGCCTTGTCTCTCAGATCGTTCACAGCTTAGTGGAAGTTACCTGTTGTGCTGATGTATAGTCCAAGGTATGTATAGTTTTTTGTGTGCTCTAGGGCAACGGTGTCTAGATGGAATTTGTATTTGTGGTCCTGGCGACTGGACCTTTTTTGGAACACCATTATTTTGGTCTTGCTGAGATTTACTGTCAGGGTCCAGGTCTGGCAGAATCTGTGCAGAATATCTAGGTGCTGCTGTAGGCCCTCCTTGGTTGGTGGCAGAAGCACCAGATCATCAGCAAACAGTAGACATTTGACTTCAGATTGGGTGAGGCCGGGTGCTGCAAACTTTTCTAGTGCCCACGCCAATTCGTTGATATATATGTTGAAGAGGGTGGGGCTTAAGCTGCAAACCTGTCTCACCCCACGGCCCTGTGGGAAGAACTTTCTGTGTTTTTTGCCTATTTTAACCGCACACTTTGTGTACATGGATTTTATAATGTCGTATGATTTATCTCCAACACCACTTTCCATCCATTTGTATAGCAGACGCTCATGCCAAATTGAGTCGAAGGCTTTTTTTAAATCAACAAAGCATGAGAAGACTTTGCTTTTGTTTTGGTTTGTTTGTTTGTCAATTAGGGTGTGCAGGGTGAATACATGGTCTGTTGTACGGTAATTTGGTAAAAAAAACAATTTGACATTTGCTCGGAACACTGTTTTTCCTGAGGAAATGTACGAGTCTGCTATTAATGATAATGCAGAGAATTTCCCCCAAGGTTGCTGTTGACGCATATCCCACTGTAGTTATTAGGGTCAAATTTGTCTCCACTTTTGTGGATTGGGGTGATCAGTCCTAAAAAAGAGTTTTAGTATAGCCAATTGGAATTTGTGGTCTGTATATTTGATCATTTCATTGAGGATACCATCAACACCACAGGCCTTTTTGGGTTGGAGGGTTTTTATTTTGTCCTGTAGCTCATTCAAGGTACTTGGAGAATCCAGTGGGTTCTGGTAGTCTTTAATAGTTGATTCTAAGATTTGTATTTGATCATGTATATGTTTTTGCTGTTTGTTCTTTGTTATAGAGCCAAGAAGATTGGAGAAGTGATTTACCCACACATCTCCGTTTTGGATAGATAACTCTTCGTGTTGTTGTTTGCTTAGTGTTTTCCAATTTTCCCAAAAGTGGTTAGAGTCTATGGATTCTTCAATTATATTGAGCTGATTTCTGACGTGCTGTTCCTTATTTTTCCCGTAGTGTATTTCTGTATTGTTTTAGTGATTCACCATAGTGAAGGTGTAGACTCAGGTTTTCTGGGTCTCTGTGTTTTTGGTTGGATAGGTTTCTCAATTTCTTTCTTAGATTTTTGCATTCTTCATCAAACCATTTGTCATTGTTGTTCATTTTCTTCGGTTTTCTATTTTAGATTTTAGATTTGATAGGGAAGCTAAGAGGTCAAATATACTGTTAAGAGTTTCTACTGCCAAGTTTACACCTTCCCTATTACAGTGGAACATTTTACCCAGGAAATTGTCTAAAAGGGATTGAATTTGTTGTTGCCTAATTGTTTTTTGGTAGGTTTCCAAACTGCATTCCTTCCATCTATAGCATTTCTTAATGTTACTCATTTCTTAATGTTACTTTGATGCCTCACGATTGAGTTTTGCTCTGTTCAAGTAGACTGTGATTTTGCTGTGGTCTGATAGGGGTGTCAGTGGGCTGACTGTGAACGCTCTGAGAGACTCTGGGTTGAGGTCAGTGATAAAGTAGTCTACAGTACTACTGCCAAGAGATGAGCTATAGGTGTACCTACCATAGGGGTCCCCTCGAAGCCTACCATTGACTATGTTCATACCCAGCGTGCGACAGAGCTGCAGCAGTTGTGATCCGTTTTTGTTGGTTATGTTGTCATAGTTGTGCCTAGGGGGGCATATGGGGGAGGGAATGCTGTCACCTGCAGGCAGGTGTTTGTGTCCCTGTGTGCTGAGGGTGTCAGGTTCTTGTCCAGTTCTGGTATTTAGGCCGCCACAGACTAGTACATGTCCCTGGGCCTGGAAATGATTGATTTACCCCTCCAGGATGGAGAAGCTGTCTTCATTAAAGTATGGGGATTCTAGTGGGGGGATATAGGTAGCACACAAGAGGACATTTGTCTCTGTTAAGATAATTTCCTTTTGAATATTTAGCCAAAGGTAAAATGTTCCTGTTTTGATTAATTTAATGGAGTGACTAAGGTCTGCTCTATACCAAATTAGCATACACCCTGTTTCACACCTGGTAGTTTGGTGGATGACACTATCAGCTCTCTGTAACCTAGAGGGCAACCAGTGGGTCCGTCTCCTCTATACCAGGTTTCTTGCAGGATGATAATGTCTGTATTACCGATTTCAGTGGTGAAGTCCAGGTTCCTGTTCTTTAGGCCAAAGGCAGACCTCAGGCCTTGGATATTCCAGGATGAGATAGTGAAGGCTTTGTGTTCCATAAAGTGTCCAATGTTGTTGGTCGTGTGGTTTGGCCTCAGGCCAGTAAGTGTGAGCAGAGCCTGCTGAGCATCTGGTACATGCCATTGGCTAGTGCTAGTGTAAGAGTGGGGGTTGGGCCTGTTTGCCCGCTCACTGCCTGGTCTCTCTCACGTTCTCTCTCACGTTCTCTCTCACGTTCTCTCTCACGTTCTCTCTCACGTTCTCTCACGTTCTCTCTCTCTCTCTCTCTCTCTCTCTCTCTCTCTCTCTCTCGCCTCAAGTTTTTTGAAAACAATACAAAGCTTAGCTCTGAGGAAACAGACAATACAATATGATCGTATCTCCCACTCTCTCTTCCGTTCCATTCCTCTGAGCTGTGTTCGATGCAGGCCAGTCCCCTCACCATGTCCTGCTATTGTCTGACTGTCACCCTCCCAGCTAACGAGGTCCACTGAGTCCGCAGGGCTGCCCGGGGGAACGACGGCCGCTAATTGGAGCGGAGAGCCCGGTTCTCCCTGCAGTGCCATGCATCAAAGCCCACTGATTCCCTCTAGTCTATAGCTATAAACCAGCCAGTCGAACCGTATCTCCCCTTTAACTCACTACTGCCCCCCAGCCTCCAACTGTCTTTCTACAACCACTCCCCTACAGAGACAGATCTCGCATCAGCTCACTTTCCCCAACTCCTTACCTAAAGCATAACATTGAAAATGCTAAACTGAGCCCAGTCCATAGGTTGCTCAACCCCCCTGATGATTACAGCAGGGATTTAGTGGTTGGCTGGTGGTAACCCCCTTAATGGTTACAGTAGGGATTTAGTGGTTGGCTCATGATAATCTAATCTGATCCTAGATCTTTGGATACACGCAACTTCTTCCTGGAAATAGGAAATAGTAGGAAATAGTAGGAAATAGTAGGAAATTCCTGGAAATAGTACTATCATCATGGTGATTACTGTCTCATAAATCTGGGAAGAGAGGAGAGGAGAGGAGAGGAGAGGAGAGGAGAGGAGAGGAGAGGAGAGGAGAGGAGAGGAGAGGAGAGGAGAGGAGAGGAGAGGAGAGGGAGGGGATGGGGGGAGAGGAGAGAGCATGGGGGACTATCAATTACCCAGATAGAAGAGGAGGGAGAGAGGAAGGCCACACATTCTGGAGACTAGGGACGTATCCCAATAGTGTGGAGTGGCTTCCTCCTCCCTGTGTCCTTTCCTTAATCCCACTGCACCAATCTACAACCCTGGACAAGTTGAAGGCCAATAGGGTTTCATCATACCTATCCTGCCTCCTCTGATTGGTTTCATCATACCTATCCTGCCTTCTCTGATTGGTTTCATCATACCTATCCTGCCTTCTCTGATTGGTTTCATCATACCTATCTTGCCTTCTCTGATTGGTTTCATCATACCAATCCTGCCTTCTCTGATTGGTTTCATCATACCTATCCTTCCTTCTCTGATTGGTTTCATCATACCTATCCTGCCTTTTCTGATTGGTGCAGGTGAAGGAAAGGAGACAAGGACATTTGGGGATGATTATCATAACAATATCGATCCATAACAGTAAGGCTCTTACAACCCCAGGATAGTGGGTCAGATTCCCAGGACCATCAAACATAAAATGTATGCACGCATGACTGTTAGTCACTTTGGTTAAAAGTGTCTGCTAAATGGCATATTAATAGCAGTAATCAACTTTAACCTAAAGCAAATAAACTATCAAAACAGGCGATGGCTTTCACACCTACGCCTGTTCTTATCCATAAACCTGTTGTCGCCCAAATCACCGTCCTATTCTGAGATACTGTAAACCTGACGTGTGTGCTTTAACAAGGCTTTCTACGAGCATAACCAACAACTTGCTATGAACCACCGGCTAGGAACCACCGTGTAAGTGGTTGGGAAGTACCGGTCCAGAAACGTTTTCCAGAAGTGATTCCAAGTCCATGAGGAAATTGACTCCTTCTATCAGATGTCAAATGCAATCCAATTGAGGTATTCAGTGGATAAGCCAGTGTTGAGAGCCAAGAAATGGCAGTCACTCAACTGAGGAGTCTGGCAGAGAAGTCTCTCTTTTCTTCATCTAGCTATTTATCTATCTGTCTCTCTCTCGATCTCTCCATATCAGTCTATTTTAAAGAGAAAAGGAAGCCAAACAAATGACATGAGTGTCATCCCTCCATCCATCCCTCCTCCTTATTCGCTTTTTCTCTCACTCTTTCTTCTGCCAATGACTCCCATCTCCTGTGCTGCTGTGTGTGTGTCTGATGGTGTTTACATACCACATTCCCACCTTGAGAGACAAATTCCCTTATTTCCAAATATTAGCGTATGTTTTTGTTTGTGTGAGATAGGAGGACACAGAGATGGAAGGATATAGTACATAGAGATATAAGGATATAGGATAGAGATATAAGGATATAGGACACAGAGATATAAAGACATAGGACACTGATAGGAGGATATAGGAAACAGAGATGGAAGGATATAGGACATAGAGATGGAAGGATATAGGACATAGAGATGGAAGGATATAGGACACAGAGATATAAGGATATAGGACACAGAGATATAAGGATATAGAACACAGAGATGGAAGGAAATAACACACAGACATGGAAGGATATAGGACACAGAGATATAAGGATATAGGACACAGAGACAGCAGGATATATGATACAGAGATGGAAGGACACAGGACACAGAGATAGGAGGATAAAAACAGAGATAAAATGATATAGGGCACAGAGATAGGAGGATAAAAAAAACAGAGATAAAATTACATAGGACACAGAGATAGGAAGATATAGGACACAGAGATATAAGGATATAGGCTATGGCTATGATGGTTGAGCCCCCACATGCTTTAGGAGTTTGTGTATGTGTGTGTGTGTGTGTGTGTGTGTGTGTGTGTGTGTGTGTGTGTGTGTGTGTGTGTGTGTGTGTGTGTGTGTGTGTGTGTGTGTGTGTGTGTGTGTGTGTGTGTGTGTGTGTGTGTGTGTGTGTTTCTGCTCTCATTGCTGCTGTGTTTCCACATTCAACAACATGACCGTGTTGAAGTGTGTGTTTTGCAGGATGAAACACCGTCAGTGACGCACGTGGCTAGATAATTGGCATCTGTTATCCGAATGCCAGGATGTATAGTGCGTCCAGTGATGAGCGAACCCTCCATACTCTTGAGGATCGTAATGAATGGTGTAATGTGTGTAATGCATTTGAGTGCATTTCCCACTATAAGAAATATGACCTACCAACATGATGCACGCGAGCTGCTGTTGCTACGTGTTGCTACGTGTTGCTACGTGTTGCTATGTGTTGCTATGTGTTGCTACATGCTGCTACATCCTGCTATGTGTTGCTATGTGTTGCTACATGCTGCTATGTGTTGCTATGTGTTGCTACATGCTGCTATGTGTTGCTATGTGTTGCTACGTGTTGCTACATGCTGCTACATGCTGCTATGTGTTGCTATGTGTTGCTATGTGTTGCTACATGCTGCTATGTGTTGCCAGGTGTTGCTATGTGTTGCTATGTGTTGCTATGTGTTGCTACATGCTGCTATGTGTTGCTATGTGTTGCTATGTGTTGCTATGTGTTGCTATGTGTTGCTACGTGTTGCTATGTGTTGCTACATGCTGCTACATGCTGCTATGTGTTGCTATGTGTTGCTATGTGTTGCTACATGCTGCTACATGCTGCTATGTATTGCTATGTGTTGCTATGTGTTGCTATGTGTTGCTATGTGTTGCTATGTGTTGCTACATGCTGCTACATGCTGCTATGTGTTGCTATGTGTTGCTACATGCTGCTACATGCTGCTATGTGTTGCTATGTGTTGCTATGTGTTGCTATGTGTTGCTACGTGTTGCTATGTGTTGCTACATGCTGCTACATGCTGCTATGTGTTGCTATGTGTTGCTATGTGTTGCTACATGCTGCTACATGCTGCTATGTATTGCTATGTGTTGCTATGTGTTGCTATGTGTTGCTATGTGTTGCTACATGCTGCTACATGCTGCTATGTGTTGCTATGTGTTGCTATGTGTTGCTACATGCTGCTACATGCTGCTATGTGTTGCTATGTGTTGCTATGTGTTGCTATGTGTTGCTATGTGTTGCTACGTGTTGCTATGTGTTGCTACATGCTGCTACATGCTGCTATGTGTTGCTACGTGTTGCTATGTGTTGCTACGTGTTGCTACATGCTGCTACATGCTGCTATGTGTTGCTATGTGTTGCTATGTGTTGCTACATGCTGCTATGTGTTGCTACGTGTTGCTATGTGTTGCTACGTGTTGCTATGTGTTGCTATGTGTTGCTACATGCTGCTACATGCTGCTATGTGTTGCTACGTGTTGCTACATGCTGCTACATGCTGCTACATGCTGCTATGTGTTGCTACATGCTGCTATGTGTTGCTACATGCTGCTATGTGTTGCTACGTGTTGCTACATGCTGCTACATGCTGCTATGTGTTGCTACGTGTTGCACGTGTTGCTACATACTGCTACATGCTGCTATGTGTTGCTATGTGTTGCTACATGCTGCTACATGCTGCTATGTGTTGCTACGTGTTGCTATGTGTTGCTACATGCTGCTACATGCTGCTATGTGTTGCTACGTGTTGCTATGTGTTGCTACGTGTTGCTACATGCTGCTATGTGTTGCTATGTTCTTCAAAGCTCTTGAGATGTTTTAATCCTGTAGAAATGCACACATTCCTCCCTTTTTCATTTGTGGGGAGGAATTTCGAGAATAAGAGTTGTTTGCTCACATACTTCTCTCTGGACTAAGTGTGCATTCTGCTCCGACTGTAAACATTAGCCTGAAGGAATGTCCACTGGACAGGGAAGAGGAGAGGACACAGGATCATAATGCTAAATCACTGTGGTCAGGAAATGGGTCTCTTTTCCTCTCTCTGGAATCTATTCTACCCTCAAGGTCACAAATCTTGCTGCTGTGATGGCACACTGTGGTATTTCACCCAGTAGATATGGGAGTTTATCGTAAATTGGGTTAGTTATCTAATTCTTTGTGGATCTGTGTAATCTGAGGAGAATATGTGTCTCTAATATGGTCATATATTTGGCAGGAGGTTAGGAAGTGTAGCTCAGTTTCGACCTCATTTTGTGGGCAGTGTGCACATAGCCTGTCTTCACTTGAAAGCCAGGTCTGCCTATGGCGGCTTTTTTCAATAGCAAGGCAATGCTCACTGAGTCTGTACATAGTCAAAGATTTCCTTTATTTTGGGTCAGTCACAGTGGTCAGGTATTCTGCCACTGTGTACTCTCTGTCTAGGGCCACATAGCATTCTAGTTAGTGTTTTTGTTAAATCTTTCCAATGTGTCAAGTAATTCTCTTTTTGTTTTCTCATGATTATTGTTGGGTTTAATTGTGTTGCTTTCTTGGGGCTCTGTGGGGTCTGTTTGTGTTTGTGAACAGAGCCCCAGGACCAGCTTGCTTAGGGGACTCTTCTCCAGGTTCATCTCTCTGTAGGTGGTGTCTTTATTATGGAAGGTTTGGGAATCACTTCCTTTTAGGTGGTTGTAGATTTTTACGGCTCATTTCTGGATTTTGATCATTAGCGGGTATCGGCCTAATTCTGCTCTGCATGCATTATTTGGTGTTTTACGTTGTACACAGAGGATATTTTTGGCAGAAATCTGCATGCAAAGTCTCAATTTGGTGTTTGTCCCATTTTGTGAATTCTTGGCTGGGGAGCAGAACCCAGAACTCACAGCCATAAAGAACAAAGGTTTCTACAACTGATTCAAGTATTTTTAGCCAGATCCTAATTGGTATGTTGAATTTTCTGTTCCTTTTGATGGCATAGAAGGCCCTTCTTACCTTGTCTCTCAGTTTTTCACAGCTTTGTGGAAGTTACCTGTGGCGCTGATGTTTAAGCCGAGGTATGTATAGTTGTTTTGTGTGCTCTAGGGCATCGGTGTCTAGATGGAATTTGTATTTGTGGTCCTGGCGACTGGACATTTTTTGGAACACCATTATTTTGGTCTTACTGAGATTTACTGTCAGGGTCCAGGTCTTACAGAATCTGTGCAGAAGATCTAGGTGCTGCTGTAGGCCCTCCTTGGTTGGTGGCAGAAGCACCAAATCATCAGCAAACAGTAGACATTTGACTTCAGATTCTAGTAGGGTGAGTCCGGGTGCTGTAGACTGTTCCAGTGCCCACGCCAATTCGTTGATATATATGTTGAAGCGGGTGGGGCTTAAGCTGCAACCCTGTCTCACCCCACAGCCCTGTGGAAAGAAATGTGTGTGTGTTTTGCCAATTTTAACCAGACACTAATTGTTTGTGTACATGGATGTTATAATGCCATATGTTGTCCCCCCAACACCACTTTCCATCAATTTGTATAGCAGACCCTCATGCCAAATTGAGTCAAAAGCTTTTTTGAAATCAACAAAGCATGAGAAGACTTAGCCTTTGATTGGTTTGTTTGTTTGTCAAATAGGGTGTGCAGGGTGAATACATGCTGTGGCATACGGTTATTTGGTAAAAAGCCAATTTGACATTTGCTCAGTACATTGTTTTCACTGAGGAAATGTATGAGTCTGCTGTTACAGATAATGCAGAGGATTTTCCCAAGGTTGCTGTTGACGCATATCCCACTGTAGTTATTGGGGTCAAATTTGCCTCCACTTTTGTGGATTGGGGTGATCAGTCCTTGTTTCCCAATATTGGGGAAGATGCCAGAGCTGAGGATGATGTTAAAGAGTTTTAGTATAGCCAATTGGAATTTGTGGTCTGTATATTTTATCATTTCATTTAAGATACCATCAACACCACAGGCCTTTTTGGGTTGGAGAGTTTGTATTTTGTCCTGTAGCTCATTCAAGGTAATTGGAGAATCCAGTGGGTTCTGGTAGTCTTTAATAGTTGATTCTGTGTAATTGGAGAATCCAGTGGGTTCTGGTCTTTAATAGTTGATTCTGTGTAATTGGAGAATCCAGTGGGTTCTGGTAGTCTTTAATAGTTGATTCTGTGTAATTGGAGAATCCAGTGGGTTCTGGTCTTTAATAGTTGATTCTGTGTAATTGGAGAATCCAGTGGGTTCTGGTCTTTAATAGTTGATTCTAAGATTTGTATTTGATCATGTACATGTTTTTGCTGTTTGTTCTTTGTTATAGAGCCAAGAAGATTGGAGAAGTGGTTTATCCAAATACAGTGGGGCAAAAAAGTATTTAGTCAGCCACCAATTGTGCAAGTTCTCCCACTTAAAAAGATGAGAGAGGCCTGTAATTTTCATCATAGGTACACTTCAACTATGACAGACAAAATGAGAAAAATGAGAAGAAATCCAGAAAATCACATTGTAGGATTTTTTATGAATTTATTTGCAAATTATGGTGGAAAATAAGTATTTGGTCAACAACAAAAGTTTATCTTAATACTTTGTTATATACCCTTTGTTGGCAATGACAGAGGTCAAACGTTTTCTGTAAGTCTTCACAAGGTTTTCACACACTGTTGCTGGTATTTTGGCTCATTCCTCCATGCAGATCTCCTCTAGAGCAGTGATGTTTTGGGGCTGTTGCTGGGCAACACGGACTTTCAACTCCCTCCAAAGATTTTCTATGGGGTTGAGATCTGGAGACTGGCTAGGCCACTCCAGGACCTTGAAATGCTTCTTACGAAGCCACTCCTTCATTGCCCGGGCGGTGTGTTTGGGATCATTGTCATGCTGAAAGACCCAGCCACGTTTCATCTTCAATGCCCTTGCTGATGGAAGGAGTTTTTCACTCAAAATCTCACGATACATGGCCCCATTCATTCTTTCCTTTACACGGCTCAGTCGTCCTGGTCCCTTTGCAGAAAAACAGCCCCAAAGCATGATGTTTCCACCCCCATGCTTCACAGTAGGTATGGTGTTCTTTGGATGCAACTTAGCATTCTTTGTCCTCCAAACACGACGACTTGAGTTTTTACCAAAAAGTTCTATTTTGGTTTCATCTGACAATATGACATTCTCCCAATCTTCTTCTGGATCATCCAAATGCTCTCTAGCAAACTTCAGACGGGCCTGGACATGTACTGGCTTAAGCAGGGGGACACGTCTGACACTGCAGGATTTGAGTCCCTGGCGGCGTAGTGTGTTACCAATGGTAGGCTTTGTTACTTTGGTCCCAGCTCTCTGCAGGTCATTCACTAGGTCCCCCCGTGTGGTTCTGGGATTTTTGCTCACCGTTCTTGTGATCATTTTGACCCCACGGGGTGAGATCTTGCGTGGAGCCCCAGATCGAGGGAGATTATCAGTGGTCTTGTATGTCTTCCATTTCCTAATAATTGCTCCCACAGTTGATTTCTTCAAACCAAGCTGCTTACCTATTGCAGATTCAGTCTTCCCAGCCTGGTGCAGGTCTACAATTTTGTTTCTGGTGTCCTTTGACAGCTCTTTGGTCTTGGCCATAGTGGAGTTTGGGGTGTGACTGTTTGAGGTTGTGGACAGGTGTCTTTTATACTGATAACAAGTTCAAACAGGTGCCATTAATACAGGTAACGAGTGAAGGACAGAGGAGCCTCTTAAAGAAGAAGTTACAGGTCTGTGAGAGCCAGAAATCTTGCTTGTTTGTAAGTGATGAATAATGAATAATTGTAGCAAGAATTATTTATTTTAGCTTTTATTTCTTTCATCACATTCCCAGTGGGTCAGAAGTTTACATACCCTCAATTAGTATTTGGTAGCATTGCTTTTAAGTTGTTTAACTTGGGTCAAACGTTTTAGGTAGCCTTCCACAAGCTTCCCACAATAAGTTGGGTGAATTTTGGCCCATTCCTCCTGACAGAGCTGGTGTAACTGAGTCAGGTTTGTAGGCCTCCTTGCTCGCACAAGCTTTTTCAGTTCTGTCCACGAATGTTCTATGGGATTGAGATCAGGGCTTTGTGATGGCCACTCCAATACCGTGACTTTGTTGTCCTTAAGCCATTTTGCCACAACTTTGGAAGTATGCTGGGGTCATTGTCCATTTGGAAGACGCATTTGCGACCAAGCTTTAACTTCCTGACTGATGTCTTGAGATGTTGCTTCAATATATCCACATAATTTTCCCTCATCATGATGCCATTTATTTTGTGAAGTGCACCAGTCCCTCCTGCAGCAAAGCACCCCCACAACATGATGCTGCCACCCCCGTGCTTCACAGTTGGGATGGTGTTCTTCGGCTTGCAAGCTTCCTCTTTTCCCTCCAAACATAACAATGGTCATTATTGCCAAAAAGTTATATTTTTGTTTCATCAGACCAGAGGACATTTCTCCAAAAAGTACGATCTTTGTACCCATGTGCAGTTGCAAACCGTAGTCTGGCTTTTTTATGGCGGATTTGGAGCAGTGGCTTCTTCCTTGCTGAGCGGCCTTTCAGGTTATGTCGATATAGGACTCGTTTTACTGTGGATATAGACACGTTTGTACCTGTTTCCTCCAGCATCTTCACAAAGTCCTTTGCTGTTGTTCTGAAATTGATTTGCACTTTTTGCAACAAAGTACGTTCATTTCTAGGAGACAAAACACGTCTCCTTCCTGAGCGGTATGATGGCTTCGTGGTCCCATGGTGTTTATACTTGCATACTATTGTTTGTACAGATGAACGTGGTACATTCAGGCGTTTGGAAATTGCTCCCAAGGATGAACCAGACCTGTGGAGGTCCACAATTTTTTTCTGAGATCTTTGATTTGTGGAGTGGTTGAAAAACTAGTTTTAATGACTCCAACCTAAGTGTATGTAAATTTCCGACTTCAACTTTATATATCTTGCATTTTCCTTTTCTGAATGGGCGGTTATTAGAATGCATGAGATTCTGTATTTACGGTAGCATAGCTTCTCAAGGTCCGACAGAGACCCAATACCTCCCTCAGTCTTCCCGCTCTTTCATTCAAACCCATCCCCCTTCCTTTGTGTAACCAGCCGTCGTATCGGGTTAGCCCACTAGGGGCTTCCATGACATGAATAGTAATCAATGTGTGATCTATCCCGTGTGTGTATATATATATATATATATATATATATAATTCTGTGTGATTATTTAGGTATTTAGTAAATACATAATTAAGCCAACTTGTGTATTGCTGATTCAACTTATTAGCTAGGGTTCCTGCAGGTAACCAAGTACTTACGACAATCAGAACGAGATCTTTAAGAGGGTGGATGAGGGAGATAACCGCTCTATATAAATGAATGCTTCCGTGGTGCCCCAGGTTATTAATGGTTTAATTGTTCCATGGTTTAATTCAATCACGTAATCAATTAAACGTTAGGTAATCGATTTGATAAAATAGCATGTCATATAATTTAATCATAGTCAGACATGACAGCGACCAGTGGGTCCGTCTCCTTTATGCCATGTTTCTTCTAGGATGACAGTGTCTGTATTTCCAATTTCTTTGATGAAGTCTGGGTTCCTGCTCTTTCGGCCTAAGGCAGATGACCTCAGACCTTGTATATTGCAGGATGAGATAGTAAAAGCTTTGTGTTCCATAGTGTCTCTCTATCTCTCTCTCTCCCTCTCTCATCTCTTCTACCCTCTCTCTTTCTCGTCTCCTCTACCCTCTCTCTCTCTCTCTCTCTGTCTCACTCTCTCTCCCTCTCTCTGGAATCTCTTCTACCCCCTCTCTTTCTCTATCTGTCTCTCGTCTCTTCTACCCTCTCTCTCTCTCGTCTCTTCTGCCCTCTCTCTGTCATTCTCTAGAACTGAGCCTCTTCCATTCTCTTCCTCCCCCTCTCTCTCTCTGTAGTTCTCTCTCTCTGTAGTTCTCTCTCTGTAGTTCTCTCTCTCTGCAGTTCTCTCTCTCTCTCTGTAGTTCTCTCTCTCTGTAGTTCTCTCTCTCTGTAGTTCTCTCTCTGTAGTTCTCTCTCTGTAGTTCTCTCTCTCTGCAGTTCTCTCTCTCTCTCTGTAGTTCTCTCTCTCTGTAGTTCTCTCTCTCTGTAGTTCTCTCTCTCTGTAGTTCTCTCTCTGTAGTTCTCTCTCTGTAGTTCTCTCTCTCTGTAGTTCTCTCTCTGTAGTTCTCTCTCTCTGTAGTTCTCTCTCTGTAGTTCTCTCTCTCTGTAGTTCTCTCTCTCTGTAGTTCTCTCTCTGTAGTTCTCTCTCTCTGTAGTTCTCTCTCTGTAGTTCTCTCTCTGTAGTTCTCTCTCTCTGTAGTTCTCTCTCTGTAGTTCTCTCTCTCTGTAGTTCGTTCTCTCTCTGTAGTTCGTTCTCTCTCTGTAGTTCGTTCTCTCTCTGTAGTTCTCTCTCTCTCTCTCTGTAGTTCTCTCTCTCTCTCTCTGTAGTTCTCTCTCTCTGTATTTCTCTCTATGTAGTTCTCTATCTGTAGTTCTCTCTCTCTGTAGTTCTCTCTCTGTACCTCTCTCTCTCTCTGTAGTTCTCTCTCTCTCTGTAGTTCTCTCTCTCTGTAGTTCTCTCTCTGTAGTTCTCTCTCTCTGTAGTTCTCTCTCTGTAGTTATCTCTCTCTGTAGTTCTCTCTCTCTCTGTAGTTCTCTCTCTCTCTCTGTAGTTCTCTCTCTCTCTCTGTACTTCTCTCTCGAACTCTCACTCACATTCTCTCTCCATCTCTCCCGCTCTCCAGGACCCAGAAACTATCCGGAGGTCCTCTGAAAGTAGCTACTGAAAGGAGACTCATTGGATAGCCCACCTTCACCACCAAGTCATTACTCCACATGTAAATAAACACGTTAGCCACCAGCCAAAAAGACAGATGTCCACTTAGGCTTCGGTGCTTTTACAACATACTATACCCTTTCCTATTTTAAGTGTAGTTTAAAGTCTAATATACCATACTGATTGCCTTCAAGGCACAACCGCAACTGAAAGTGGCCGTTAGATCTGTAGGAGCCGGTCCACGGGGGACACAAGGGTATTACCAGGAATACACATCAATTGTAGACAATAGTGCAGATCTAGCGGCCACATTGGTTAACTAGCGCTCACCATTAATGAAATGGTACTAGAGGTGAAAGAAATGGTAGTTTTTCAGTGAAATACGTTTTTTCTCTGCTGTAAGGCAGTCTGGCTAATAGAAAAGGCTTTCTTTTTCAAAATGAAAACATGTTATTACTCCACAGCTCTCCAACTAATGAGAACACCTCGATCAAATTCTCTTTGAGTGGTCTGAGAGTGGTGTGGCCATTCAATTAACCCCAGTGGAAAATGTCAGAGCTCCATAGCTTTAGGCTTAACCAGATTTGTGTTTTGAGCTCTGGATATGTAGGCTATACTACTGAGAGCCATACACCTCTGTAGGGCTTTATAGGGCATTTTTACACATGTACATGTACACCCTTAGAAAAAAAGGGTTCTTTGGCTTTCCCCATAGGAGAACCCTTTTTGGTTCCAGGTAGAACTATTTTTGGTTCCACATAAACCCTTTTGTGTTCCATGTAGAACCTTTTCTGCATGGAACCCAAAAGGGTTCTACCTGGAACCAAATAGGGTTCTCTAGGGGTTCTCCTATGGGGAAAGCCAAATAACCCTTTTAGGTTCTAGATAGCAGTTTTTGTCAATGATGGTTGTAATGAATATAGCGTATATCTTGAAAATACATGAGGTTTTTCCATAACTAGACGAAACGTTTAAGGCAATTTAAAGTTATTTCTTGGTCAGTGGCCTTTTAGTTTAGGTAAAAGACACAGAAATCCAACTTGTTTTGATTACTTTGGGACTAGCTGTAGAAGTCGCGGTACTGTAAAACCATACTGTATACTGTAGAAGTCGCGGTACTGTAAAAACATACTGTATACTGTAGAAGTCGCGGTACTGTAAAAACATACTGTATACGGTAGAAGTCACGGTACTGTAAAAACATACTGTATACTGTAGAAGTCAAGTTACTGTAAAAACATACTGTATACTGTAGAAGTCAAGGTACTGTAAAAACATACTGTATACTGTAGAAGTCACGGTACTGTAAAAACATACTGTATACTGTAGAAGTCACGGTACTATAAAAACATACTGTATACTGTAGAAGTCATGGTACTGTAAAAACATAATGTATACTGTAGAAGTCATGGTACTGTATACTGTAGAAGTCGCGGTACTGTAAAAACATACTGTATACTGCAGAAGTCACGGTACTGTAAAAACATACTGTATACTGTAGAAGTCACGGTACTGTAAAAACATACTATATACTGTAGAAGTCATGGTACTGTAAAAACATACTGTATACTGCAGAAGTCACGGTACTGTAAAAACATACTGTATACTGTAGAAGTCACGGTACTGTAAAAATATATTGTGTACTTGCATCTATTTTCTTTTGTGCTAATCTTTTGCAAAAAGAAATTGGCTAGAGCCTTTACTCCCAGGGGGGGGTTGACCTTTCTGTGTTGCCGTAGTATTGTGTTCGCTCTGACGTTTAATCTGCGGTTGTGACATGTAATCTGTTAATAAAAGTGTGTAGACAGCCCAGCTACTGGTCCACTGCAGATGTGTAATCAAGCAGTCTCTGAGCTTGTGTGTGGGGACTTGTATTGGCCGTGTGTGGTTACGTGACGAAGTGTGCTTACCATGCAGGTGTGTGTGTATAGAAGTTCCCACTCTATGTGAGAATGTGTTTGAACTTTTGTTAGAATGTGTTTGAACTTTTGTTAGAATGTGTTTGAAATTTTGACGGTGAAGCTCAGACCGGTTTGATCTGGAAGGACACAGTCAGGAGTGGGATCTCAACCTGTTTTTCCACCCTGTCATCCCTCCTGTTTATAGACCCTGTCATCCCTCCTGTTTATAGACCCTGTCATCCCTCCTGTTTATAGACTCTGTCATCCCTCCTGTTTATAGACCCTGTCATCCCTCCTGTTTATAGACCCTGTCATCCCTCCTGTTTATAGACCCTGTCATCCCTCCTGTTTATAGACCCTGTCATCCCTCCTGTTTATAGATCCTGTCATCCCTCCTGTTTATAGACCCTGTCATCCCTCCTGTTTATAGACCCTGTCATCCCTCCTGTTTATAGACCCTGTCATCCCTCCTGTTTATAGACCCTGTCATCCCTCCTGTTTATAGACCCTGTCATCCCTCCTGTTTATAGATCCTGTCATCCCTCCTGTTTATAGACCCTGTCATCCCTCCTGTTTATAGATCCTGTCATCCCTCCTGTTTATAGATCCTGTCATTCCTCCTGTTTATAGATCCTGTCATCCCTCCTGTTTATAGATCCTGTCATCCCTCCTGTTTATAGACCCTGTCATCCCTCCTGTTTATAGATCCTGTCATCCCTCCTGTTTATAGACCCTGTCATCCCTCCTGTTTATAGACCCTGTCATCCCTCCTGTTATAGACTCTGTCATCCCTCCTGTTTATAGATCCTGTCATCCCTCCTGTTTATAGACCCTGTCATCCCTCCTGTTATAGGCTCTGTCATCCCTCCTGTTTATAGATCCTGTCATCCCTCCTGTTTATAGACCCTGTCATCCCTCCTGTTATAGACTCTGTCATCCCTCCTGTTTATAGATCCTGTCATCCCTCCTGTTATAGACCCTGTCATCCCTCCTGTTATAGACCCTGTCATCCCTCCTGTTTATAGATCCTGTCATCCCTCCTGTTATAGACCCTGTCATCCCTCCTGTTATAGACCCTGTCATCCCTCCTGTTTATAGACCCTGTCATCCCTCCTGTTATAGACCCTGTCATCCCTCCTGTTTATCCACCCTGTCATCCCTCCTGTTTATAGACCCTGTCATCCCTCCTGTTTATAGACCCTGTCATCCCTCCTGTTTATAGACCCTGTCATCCCTCCTGTTTATAGACTCTGTCATCCCTCCTGTTTATAGACTCTGTCATCCCTCCTGTTTATAGATCCTGTCATCCCTCCTGTTTATACACCCTGTCATCCCTCCTGTTTATCCACCCTGTCATCCCTCCTGTTTATAGATCCTGTCATCCCTCCTGTTTATAGACCCTGTCATCCCTCCTGTTTATAGATCCTGTCATCCCTCCTGTTTATAGACCCTGTCATCCCTCCTGTTCATAGACCCTGTCATTCCTCCTGTTTATCCACCCTGTCATCCCTCCTGTTTATAGATCCTGTCATCCCTCCTGTTTATACACCCTGTCATCCCTCCTGTTTATCCACCCTGTCATCCCTCCTGTTTATAGATCCTGTCATCCCTCCTGTTTATAGACCCTGTCATCCCTCCTGTTTATAGATCCTGTCATCCCTCCTGTTTATAGACCCTGTCATCCCTCCTGTTTATAGACCCTGTCATCCCTCCTGTTTATCCACCCTGTCATCCCTCCTGTTTATAGACTCTGTCATCCCTCCTGTTTATAGACCCTGTCATCCCTCCTGTTTATAGACCCTGTCATCCCTCCTGTTTATAGACCCTGTCATCCCTCCTGTTTATAGACCCTGTCATCCCTCCTGTTTATAGATCCTGGCATCCCTCCTGTTTATAGACCCTGTCATCCCTCCTGTTTATAGATCCTGTCATCCCTCCTGTTTATAGATCCTGTCATCCCTCCTGTTTATAGATCCTGTCATCCCTCCTGTTTATAGATCCTGTCATCCCTCCTGTTTATAGACCCTGTCATCCCTCCTGTTTATAGATCCTGTCATCCCTCCTGTTTATAGACCCTCTCATCCCTCCTGTTTATAGACCCTGTCATCCCTCCTGTTATAGACTCTGTCATCCCTCCTGTTTATAGATCCTGTCATCCCTCCTGTTTATAGACCCTGTCATCCCTCCTGTTATAGACCCTGTCATCCCTCCTGTTTATAGATCCTGTCATCCCTCCTGTTTATAGACCCTGTCATCCCTCCTGTTATAGACCCTGTCATCCCTCCTGTTTATCCACCCTGTCATCCCTCCTGTTTATAGACCCTGTCATCCCTCCTGTTATAGACCCTGTCATCCCTCCTGTTTATCCACCCTGTCATCCCTCCTGTTTATCCACCCTGTCATCCCTCCTGTTTATCCACCCTGTCATCCCTCCTGTTTAACCACCCTGTCATCCCTCCTGTTTATAGACCCTGTCATCCCTCCTGTTTATAGACCCTGTCATCCCTCCTGTTTATAGACCCTGTCATCCCTCCTGTTTATAGACCCTGTCATCCCTCCTGTTATAGATCCTGTCATCCCTCCTGTTTATAGACCCTGTCATCCCTCCTGTTATAGACCCTGTCATCCCTCCTGTTTATAGACCCTGTCATCCCTCCTGTTTATAGACCCTGTCATCCCTCCTGTTTATAGACCCTGTCATCCCTCCTGTTATAGACCCTGTCATCCCTCCTGTTTATAGACCCTGTCATCCCTCCTGTTTATAGACTCTGTCATCCCTCCTGTTTATAGACTCTGTCATCCCTCCTGTTTATAGATCCTGTCATCCCTCCTGTTTATAGACCCTGTCATCCCTCCTGTTTATCCACCCTGTCATCCCTCCTGTTTATAGATCCTGTCATCCCTCCTGTTTATTGACCCTGTCATCCCCCCTGTTTATAGATCCTGTCATCCCTCCTGTTTATAGACCCTGTCATCCCTCCTGTTTATAGACCCTGTCATCCCTCCTGTTTATCCACCCTGTCATCCCTCCTGTTTATAGACCCTGTCATCCCTCCTGTTTATAGACCCTGTCATCCCTCCTGTTATAGACCCTGTCATCCCTCCTGTTTATAGATCCTGTCATCCCTCCTGTTTATAGACCCTGTCATCCCTCCTGTTTATAGACCCTGTCATCCCTCCTGTTTATAGACCCTGTCATCCCTCCTGTTTATAGACCCTGTCATCCCTCCTGTTTATCCACCCTGTCATCCCTCCTGTTTATAGACCCTGTCATCCCTCCTGTTTATAGACCCTGTCATCCCTCCTGTTTATAGACCCTGTCATCCCTCCTGTTTATAGATCCTGTCATCCCTCCTGTTTATCCACCCTGTCATCCCTCCTGTTTATCCACCCTGTCATCCCTCCTGTTTATAGACCCTGTCATCCCTCCTGTTTATCCACCCTGTCATCCCTCCTGTTTATAGACCCTGTCATCCCTCCTGTTTATAGACCCTGTCATCCCTCCTGTTTATAGACCCTGTCATCCCTCCTGTTTATCCACCCTGTCATCCCTCCTGTTTATAGACCCTGTCATCCCTCCTGTTTAACCACCCTGTCATCCCTCCTGTTTATAGATCCTGTCATCCCTCCTGTTTATAGACCCTGTCATCCCTCCTGTTATAGGCTCTGTCCTCCCTCCTGTTTATAGACCCTGTCATCCCTCCTGTTTATAGACCCTGTCATCCCTCCTGTTTATAGATCCTGTCATCCCTCCTGTTTATAGACCCTGTCATCCCTCCTGTTTATAGACCCTGTCATCCCTCCTGTTTATCCACCCTGTCATCCCTCCTGTTTATAGACCCTGTCATCCCTCCTGTTTATAGACCCTGTCATCCCTCCTGTTTATCCACCCTGTCATCCCTCCTGTTATAGACTCTGTCATCCCTCCTGTTTATAGACCCTGTCATCCCTCCTGTTTATAGATCCTGTCATCCCTCCTGTTTATAGAACCTGTCATCCCTCCTGTTTATAGACCCTGTCATCCCTCCTGTTTATCCACCCTGTCATCCCTCCTGTTTATAGACCCTGTCATCCCTCCTTTTTATAGATCCTGTCATCCCTCCTGTTTATAGACCCTGTCATCCCTCCTGTTTATAGATCCTGTCATCCCTCCTGTTTATAGACCCTGTCATCCCTCCTGTTTATAGACCGTGTCATCCCTCCTGTTTATAGACCCTGTCATCCCTCCTGTTTATAGACCCTGTCATCCCTCCTGTTATAGACCCTGTCATCCCTCCTGTTTATAGACCCTGTCATCCCTCCTGTTTATAGACCCTGTCATCCCTCCTGTTTATCCACC
Source organism: Salvelinus namaycush (assembly GCF_016432855.1). NCBI lineage: Eukaryota > Metazoa > Chordata > Actinopteri > Salmoniformes > Salmonidae > Salvelinus > Salvelinus namaycush. Next base: position 32,068,625 of record NC_052339.1, read on the forward strand.
CTGTCATCCCTCCTGTTTATAGACCCTGTCATCCCTCCTGTTTATCCACCCTGTCATCCCTCCTGTTTATCCACCCTGTCATCCCTCCTGTTTATCCACCCTGTCATCCCTCCTGTTTATCCGACCTGTCATCCCTCCTGTTTATCCACCCTGTCATCCCTCCTGTTTATAGACCCTGTCATCCCTCCTGTTTATAGATCCTGTCATCCCTCCTGTTTATAGACCCTGTCATCCCTCCTGTTTATAGACCCTGTCATCCCTCCTGTTATAGACCCTGTCATCCCTCCTGTTTATCCACCCTGTCATCCCTCCTGTTTATCCACTCTGTCATCCCTCCTGTTTATAGACCCTGTCATCCCTCCTGTTATAGACCGTGTCATCCCTCCTGTTTATAGACTCTGTCATCCCTCCTGTTTATAGATCCTGTCATCCCTCCTGTTTATAGACCCTGTCATCCCTCCTGTTATAGGCTCTGTCATCCCTCCTGTTTATAGACCCTGTCATCCCTCCTGTTTATAGACCCTGTCATCCCTCCTGTTTATAGACCCTGTCATCCCTCCTGTTTATAGACCCTGTCATCCCTCCTGTTTATCCACCCTGTCATCCCTCCTGTTTATCCACCCTGTCATCCCTCCTGTTTATAGACCCTGTCATCCCTCCTGTTATAGGCTCTGTCATCCCTCCTGTTTATAGACCCTGTCATCCCTCCTGTTTATAGATCCTGTCATCCCTCCTGTTTATCCACCCTGTCATCCCTCCTGTTTATAGACCCTGTCATCCCTCCTGTTTATAGACCCTGTCATCCCTCCTGTTTATAGACCCTGTCATCCCTCCTGTTTATCCACCCTGTCATCCCTCCTGTTTATAGACCCTGTCATCCCTCCTTTTTATAGATCCTGTCATCCCTCCTGTTTATAGACCCTGTCATCCCTCCTGTTTATAGATCCTGTCATCCCTCCTGTTTATAGACCCTGTCATCCCTCCTGTTTATAGACCGTGTCATCCCTCCTGTTTATAGACCCTGTCATCCCTCCTGTTTATAGACCCTGTCATCCCTCCTGTTATAGACCCTGTCATCCCTCCTGTTTATAGACCCTGTCATCCCTCCTGTTTATAGACCCTGTCATCCCTCCTGTTTATCCACCCTGTCATCCCTCCTGTTTATAGACCCTGTCATCCCTCCTGTTTATCCACCCTGTCATCCCTCCTGTTTATCCACCCTGTCATCCCTCCTGTTTATCCACCCTGTCATCCCTCCTGTTTATCCGACCTGTCATCCCTCCTGTTTATCCACCCTGTCATCCCTCCTGTTTATAGACCCTGTCATCCCTCCTGTTTATAGATCCTGTCATCCCTCCTGTTTATAGACCCTGTCATCCCTCCTGTTTATAGACCCTGTCATCCCTCCTGTTATAGACCCTGTCATCCCTCCTGTTTATCCACCCTGTCATCCCTCCTGTTTATCCACTCTGTCATCCCTCCTGTTTATAGACCCTGTCATCCCTCCTGTTATAGACCGTGTCATCCCTCCTGTTTATAGACTCTGTCATCCCTCCTGTTTATAGATCCTGTCATCCCTCCTGTTTATAGACCCTGTCATCCCTCCTGTTATAGGCTCTGTCATCCCTCCTGTTTATAGACCCTGTCATCCCTCCTGTTTATAGACCCTGTCATCCCTCCTGTTTATAGACCCTGTCATCCCTCCTGTTTATAGACCCTGTCATCCCTCCTGTTTATCCACCCTGTCATCCCTCCTGTTTATCCACCCTGTCATCCCTCCTGTTTATAGACCCTGTCATCCCTCCTGTTATAGGCTCTGTCATCCCTCCTGTTTATAGACCCTGTCATCCCTCCTGTTTATAGATCCTGTCATCCCTCCTGTTTATCCACCCTGTCATCCCTCCTGTTTATAGACCCTGTCATCCCTCCTGTTTATAGACCCTGTCATCCCTCCTGTTTATAGACCCTGTCATCCCTCCTGTTTATCCACCCTGTCATCCCTCCTGTTTATAGACCCTGTCATCCCTCCTGTTTATAGACCCTGTCATCCCTCCTGTTTATAGACCCTGTCATCCCTCCTGTTATAGACCCTGTCATCCCTCCTGTTTATCCACCCTGTCATCCCTCCTGTTTATAGACCCTGTCATCCCTCCTGTTTATAGACCCTGTCATCCCTCCTGTTTATCCACCCTGTCATCCCTCCTGTTTATCCACCCTGTCATCCCTCCTGTTTATCCACCCTGTCATCCCTCCTGTTTATAGACCCTGTCATCCCTCCTGTTTATAGACCCTGTCATCCCTCCTGTTTATAGACCCTGTCATCCCTCCTGTTTATAGACCCTGTCATCCCTCCTGTTTATAGACCCTGTCATCCCTCCTGTTATAGACTCTGTCATCCCTCCTGTTTATAGATCCTGTCATCCCTCCTGTTTATAGACCCTGTCATCCCTCCTGTTTATAGACCCTGTCATCCCTCCTGTTTATCCACCCTGTCATCCCTCCTGTTTATCCACCCTGTCATCCCTCCTGTTTATAGACCCTGTCATCCCTCCTGTTTATAGATCCTGTCATCCCTCCTGTTTATAGACTCTGTCATCCCTCCTGTTTATAGACCCTGTCATCCCTCCTGTTTATAGACCCTGTCATCCCTCCTGTTTATAGACCCTGTCATCCCTCCTGTTTATCCACCCTGTCATCCCTCCTGTTTATAGATCCTGTCATCCCTCCTGTTTATAGACCCTGTCATCCCTCCTGTTTATAGATCCTGTCATCCCTCCTGTTTATCCACCCTGTCATCCCTCCTGTTTATAGATCCTGTCATCCCTCCTGTTTATCCACCCTGTCATCCCTCCTGTTTATAGTTCCTGTCACCCCTCCTGTTTATAGACCCTGTCATCCCTCCTGTTTATAGATCCTGTCATCCCTCCTGTTTATCCACCCTGTCATCCCTCCTGTTTATCCACCCTGTCATCCCTCCTGTTTATAGATCCTGTCATCCCTCCTGTTTATCCACCCTGTCATCCCTCCTGTTTATAGACCCTGTCATCCCTCCTGTTATAGACCCTGTCATCCCTCCTGTTTATAGACCCTGTCATCCCTCCTGTTTATCCACCCTGTCATCCCTCCTGTTTATCCACCCTGTCATCCCTCCTGTTTATAGATCCTGTCATCCCTCCTGTTTATAGATCCTGTCATCCCTCCTGTTTATAGATCCTGTCATCCCTCCTGTTTATAGATCCTGTCATCCCTCCTGTTTATAGACTCTGTCATCCCTCCTGTTATAGACCCTGTCATCCCTCCCTTCACGCTTCTATCCCCCCCATCGATAAAACACGACCCCGAGGGCCAAGCTTGAAAACAACGACTGATGCTTGATGGAGGCTTGGGCTAAGGACTCCCTTGATTGAAAGACCACTCCCTGTTAACTCACCCTCACGTGGGAAAGAGATGGACCGAGAGGGAGGGACGGGGACGGAGGAATGGAGGATCCATCTGCACACTGCACAAAGATAGAGCAATAAACAGAGAGAGAGAGAGAGAGAGTATTAACAGGTTGGGTACCCTCCATCTATATGGGTGGTTAGATCTTTATGTTCAATTGAGTGTGTGTGTGTGTGTGTGTGTGTGTGTGTGTGTGTGTGTGTGTGTGTGTGTGTGTGTGTGTGTGTGTGTGTGTGTGTGTGTGTGTGTGTGCGCGTAACCTTGTATGGTGAGTGTTGAGTGTGTTTATACAACGGGTGTGTCTAATCCTGGATGCTGATTGGTTAAAACCACATTCCAGCCAGTGTCTATTCCACAAGTTACCACCGGCTAAATCTATGATGTTAAAATGCCTACTTACTCTGTTCCATCTGACTGCGCAATCCACTGTCTCATCAGCCCAGTCAGACACTTTATAAACTTGATCTCCACTATAAAAAGCATCTAGACATTATCTCCCATTTCTTTTAGACTCTCATGACAGTTTCCAGTTTGAAGTGATTATGTTAGCTGAGTAGTTGGCTAGTTCCTCTGAACAGTGGCCTGGCGAGAGAGCAAATGTTCAATGCCAGGCGAAATTACACATCATTATCTCATTGCATTAACAACAACAACAAAATCACTAGACAACACATTAAACAAGCACAGCAACTTTGGTTGTTGTTATTCTGGCTGCACTGTTTGACCTGACCGTGTTAGCCGAAGTTGGCTAGCTAGCAAGCAAGTGATAAGAGCGTGGCCAACCATCACGGCAACTGAACATTTAGAACGAATGACTCGATCGCGTCCATAGATTTAGAACAGAAAGACTTAACGACTGGGTGGGGACTCTGGTAATTAAACAAATAGAACGAACGACCAGCCAACTTGGGTGGCAACCCTAGATTTGTGTCGGGAATATTACTTGTGGAAGGATGAAGTAGTACGAAAAAATTAATCAAAAATAAAGTTTTAATGAAAATATGTCAATCTTTATTTGAATATGTTGGTAACCTGTTGTATAAAAGTGATAATGCCCTCGAAACCGGTGTTTGGAGGATATATTGGAAGGGTTTGCCGGCCCGATACGGCTTCTCAGGCATTATCACTTAAACAGATCCTTATGACTCCAAGGGCTTTGTGCTGATGGAGGACATGACACCGGTGTTCATTCTCACTGTTCAAGGGTTGGCCGTTTCACCAGAGGGCTGTGGTTATAAGTCGGGCTTGGTTGCCTTAGTAAATGTCAAGGCAGGGGAAATTGTTTGCCGACGTTGACTCATAGGCAATATTACAGCCTGATTGATTGATTGATTGTGTGTGTGTGTGTGTGTGTGTGTGTGTGTGTGTGTGTGTGTGTGTGTGTGTGTGTGTGTGTGTGTGTGTGTGTGTGTGTGTGTGTGTGTGTGCGTGTGTTTGGGAGGGTTGTAACCATGTGTTTTTGTGTGTGTGTATATGTCAGTTTGTACCAAAGTTGAAGATTTCATTATTAGAGGAAATATGAGATGTTCAATGTCTCTCTTTTTGAGGCATACTCCTTCTGTGATGATTCTGTCATTTCCCAGAGCAACAAAGAAACTCACTCTGTCTGAGGAATGATTGAGACTTGAACTTGTTTTATTCCCTCAGGGAGCTGCGTTTCAGGTAGAGCATAGTGAGAGATGTCAGCACAATTGAGAATGTAATGTGTGAACAGTATAGTCTGTTAGTCTTACTGGTGGCAGTATAGTCTGTTAGTCTTACTGGTGGCAGTATAGTCTGTTAGTCTTACTGGTGACAGTATAGTCTGTTAGTCTTACTGGTGACAGTATAGTCTGTTAGTCTTACTGGTGGCAGTATAGTCTGTTAGTCTTACTGGTGACAGTATAGTCTGTTAGTCTTACTGGTGGCAGTATAGTCTGTTAGTCTTACTGGTGACAGTATAGTCTGTTAGTCTTACTGGTGACAGTATAGTCTGTTAGTCTTACTGGTGACAGTATAGTCTGTTAGTCTTACTGGTGACAGTATAGTCTGTTAGTCTTACTGGTGACAGTATAGTCTGTTAGTCTTACTGGTGGCAGTATAGTCTGTTAGTCTTACTGGTGACAGTATAGTCTGTTAGTCTTACTGGTGACAGTATAGTCTGTTAGTCTTACTGGTGACAGTATAGTCTGTTAGTCTTACTGGTGACAGTATAGTCTGTTAGTCTTACTGGTGACAGTATAGTCTGTTAGTCTTACTGGTGACAGTATAGTCTGTTAGTCTTACTGGTGGCAGTATAGTCTGTTAGTCTTACTGGTGACAGTATAGTCTGTTAGTCTTACTGGTGACAGTATAGTCTGTTAGTCTTACTGGTGACAGTATAGTCTGTTAGTCTTACTGGTGACAGTATAGTCTGTTAGTCTTACTGGTGACAGTATAGTCTGTTAGTCTTACTGGTGACAGTATAGTCTGTTAGTCTTACTGGTGGCAGTATAGTCTGTTAGTCTTACTGGTGGCAGTATAGTCTTACTGGTGGCACAACATGGCTGCATGTGTTACATCACAGCTTGAAGGTGACTGTTCTGTGAATACTTTGACATTTGTTACATCACAGCTTGAAGGTGACTGTTCTGTGAATACTTTGACATTTGTTACATCACAGCTTGAAGGTGACTGTTCTGTGAATACTTTGACATTTGTTACATCACAGCTAGAAGGTGACTGTTCTGTGAATACTTTGACATGTGTTACATCACAGCTTGAAGGTGACTGTTCTGTGAATACTTTGACATTTGTTACATCACAGCTTGAAGGTGACTGTTCTGTGAATACTTTGACATTTGTTACATCACATCTTGAAGGGGACTTTTCTGTGAATACTTTGACATTTGTTACATCACAGCTTGAAGGTGACTGTTCTGTGAATAGTTTGACATGTGTTACATCACAGCTAGAAGGTGACTGTTCTGTGAATACTTTTGACATTTGTTACATCACAGCTAGAAGGTGACTGTTCTGTGAATAATTTTAAATTAGTTAAATCACAACTTGAAGGTGACTGTTCTTTGAACACTTTTAAATGAGTTAAATCACAACTTGAAGGTAACTTTTATTTGAACGCTTCAATTAGTTAAGTCACAGCTTGAAGGTGACTTATTTGAATACTTTTACATTGTGTACTTGAGCACAGCTTCACTTAAGCAACGCATTTTTTGCAGTAGCTTAAACCTTATGTAGCTGTGTTCTTGGTTGATCTTGGTCTTTAGTAAGATAGAAGTTGTCCGTTTTGATAAGCAATGACAATCTAATACACAATTTTATGTGTTGTACAAATCCTGTGTTGTCATTTGTACTGTATATTGACTTCTGGACCACAGAGTTTTGCACAGACTCACCTACTTTACGAGTCCGTATTCGTGGCTGGCTATGCCGCTGTTTGTTGGGGCTTTGAGGAACATGCTGTACACCACAACCATCTGACCTGATCCAATTACACTAGTTGGCCACAAGAGGGCGATGGTGTCCTTGGAAATACAACAGTGTACCGCTTTGACGTATGTCCTAAGAAACAAAAACAAATAAATCCAAAGATTTGTGATCAATGTTAAATGTGATTCCGCCTCTACGTTTAACATTGATAATGGAGCTTTAAAAGACACATCGCCTCAGAGTCTCTCTCTAACGTAATGCAGCGTAATAGTCTCTCCACAATGGTGTCACATTCCCTTACTCTGTCACACCTCAGAGTCTCTCTCTAACGTAATGCAGCGTAATAGTCTCTCCACAATGGTGTCACATTCCCTTACTCTGTCACACCTCAGAGTCTCTCTCTAACGTAATGCAGCGTAATAGTCTCTCCACAATGGTGTCACATTCCCTTACTCTGTCACACCTCAGAGTCTCTCTCTAACGTAATGCAGCGTAATAGTCTCTCCACAATGGTGTCACATTCCCTTACTCTGTCACACCTCAGAGTCTCTCTCTAACGTAATGCAGCGTAATAGTCTCTCCACAATGGTGTTCACATTCCCTTACTCTGTCACACCTGAGTCTCTCTCTAACGTAATGCAGCGTAATAGTCTCTCCACAACGGTGTTCACATTCCCTTACTCTGTCACACCTCAGAGTCTCTCTCTAACGTAATGCAGCGTAATAGTCTCTCCACAACGGTGTTCACATTCCCTTACTCTGTCACACCTCAGAGTCTCTCTCTAACGTAATGCAGCGTAATAGTCTCTCCACAATGGTGTCACATTCCCTTACTCTGTCACACCTCAGAGTCTCTCTCTAACGTAATGCAGCGTAATAGTCTCTCCACAATGGTGTCACATTCCCTTACTCTGTCACACCTCAGAGTCTCTCTCTAACGTAATGCAGCGTAATAGTCTCTCCACAATGGTGTCACATTCCCTTACTCTGTCACACCTCAGAGTCTCTCTCTAACGTAATGCAGCGTAATAGTCTCTCCACAACGGTGTCACATTCCCTTACTCTGTCACACCTCAGAGTCTCTCTAATGTCGTGTAGCCTCATCTTCTCTGTCCTTTCCTCTTCATGTTATTTTCTCATCAAATATTTTCTTCAGTTTGTCTCTGGCTGCAGCTCAGAGATGCTATCATCACTAATCCCCTGATGAGCCATCAGTTACCTGACGGTCTTTCATCAGTTACCTGACGGTCTTTCATCAGTTCCCTGACAGTCTTTCATCAGTTACCTGACAGTCGTTCATCAGTTCCCTGACAGTCTTTCATCAGTCATCTGACAGTCTTTCATCAGTTCCCTGACAGTCTTTCATCAGTTCCATGACAGTCTTTCATCAGTTCCCGGCTTTGGATGGTGTATCAATACACCCAGTCAATACAAAGATTCCTCTCCTAACTCAGTTGCCAGAGAGGAAGGAAACCATTCAGGGATTTCAACATGAGGCCAATGGTGACTTTAAAGCAGTTACAGAGTTCAATGGCTGTGATACTGTAGGAGAAAACTGAGGATGGGTCAACAACATTGTTACTCCAAAATACTAACCATATGACAGAGTGAAAAGAAGGTTGTACAGAAAAAAATAATGCATTCCAAAACATGCATCCTGTTTCCAACAAAGTAATACTGCAGAAAAGGAATTCACTTTTTGTCTTGAATACAAAGAGTTATCTTTGGGGCAAATCCAACACAACACGTATTGAATACTTATCTAATTAAGATATACTAGTGTTAAAAAAAAAAAGTTTTAATAAAAATATTTTTCACTTTGACATTACAGAGTATTTTGTGTAGAATGTTGACAAAAAAATGACAATGTAATCCATTATTATCTCATTGTGTAACACAACAAAATGTGGAAAAAGTCAAGGGGTTGTGAATACCTTTTGAAGGCACTGTACACGTCTATGTTTCTCCCCCCAAGTGTTCTAATGTTTATGAAGTGACTTGAGTTATGACAATGCAGGTTGCATTTTAGAATTTTTTAAGTAGGATGGAAAAAAGAGAAAGTGTAATGAATTGAAGTCAAATCCTCTTCCCGTTGATTTTTTAATCCGGTGTGTGTGTGTCACGTGTGCTCCCTCTCCGGCCTCTAGGTCACCAGGCTGTTGATTATTGCTCACACCTGTCACCATCGTCACACGCATCAGCGTCTCATGACACTCACCTGGACTCCATCACCACCTTGATTACCTGCCCTATTTAAGTCACTCCATTTGGTTCCTTCCCCGGGCGTTATTGTTTCATGTCGGTGTGCTGTTAGTGGTTCTTGTTTTTTTCACCCCATGTTTGTTCATTTATTAAATGTATTCACTCCCTGAACTTGCTTCCCGACTCTCAGCGTACATCGTTACAGTGTGTGTGTGTGTGTATGTGTGGGATTTGATTGTGTGTGTGTGTGTGTGTGTGTGTGTGTGTGTGCGTGTGCGTGTGCGTGTGCGTGTGCGCGCGCGCGTGCGTGCCTGGCTAAGCACATGTGCGTTTTTGTCAGAGAGAGAGAGGTGTTCCTACCAATCAGATTGCTGTATGATTTATATCAGACCATCATCCATCAAGTCGTGCTGTGCGATTAACCAACATTTTGGTGATTTTTCGGTTTAAAAAAAAACACTGACATCAGTTATTTGAATTCCATTTCGTATTTTTTTTCTGTGAGCTCAATACTCAGTTACTCTAGAGATAAATAAGAACTGTAGTAGGGAGTTTCCAACAGGCCAATAGTCTACTTAGTTTACCGCATAAAACTTCCCGATGTATCTCAACCTGAAAATACATGATCTAAGTGACTGATAGTTGGTATTCAGCAGTCATAAAACGATGCCTTAGTTACTTTGAAGAACTACTGAAATAGTGATGTTGTCAGACAGCGTAGGCAGCAGCTCTATAGAGATGAGATGATGACTTGGAATGAAGTAATAAAGTCATCAGATTAAACAAATGTAATAATCACAACAACTAAAATATTTTATTAAAAGTAAAGTAGTAATTTATGGTTGATAAGTGATAAGCAGTAATTGACAGTCACTACCATCATTGGACTCATTGGACTAATTGTTATTCATAATGAATTGGTGCATTTAATGTCTAGAAAGAATATCGAAAGCGAAAACCGTGATCGCTCAGAACTACCAACAAACAGAACAGCACACTATAGCTGGACTGTATGGGTCAGGAAAGTAGGAAGATGGTTTTGAGGACTCTAGATTACTTTGAACTTTCATAATAGACGATTGGAATAGGAATGACACTGTCTCACCTTGTATCAAATGGTGCTAAGACAATGGCGCGAGATAGAGTACATTGGAATGAGTAAGTACGGTACAAAGGCAGGTACACACAGTCCACCATCACCATCAGCATCCACAGACCTGTGCAGGTTTATATGTTGCTATGGTACAGTCTGTCACTTCATGATGGGTCGACTTTGTGATCATATTACCTTATTTGGGCATACATACGCATGAGGGAGGACAAATGTATTCATTAACTGTCTGTCTAATGTACATCGGATTGATAAGAGCATAGGTGAACACAGCACTCACACACACACACACTCACACTCACACTCACACACACACACACACACACACACACACACACACACACACACACACACACACACACACACACACACACACACTCACACTCACACTCACACTCACACTCACACTCACTCAGAGCCAGATGGTGGGTGTGAGGTGACCTGTAATCCTCAAACAGTGTTCCCTGTTTTGTCTGTGTGGGGATTACGGAGCGGTCCAATCCCCCCCATAGGCTACTCTCCTGTGGTGTGATGGCTGGGCTGGGGGCCGTAGACTGAACACTCACTCGTGTGTCCACAACACAGTACTGTGTAGATTACAGAGGCTGCTGCCAACCTAGCTAACCCTGTATGTCAACGCCAACCCAGAGCCAGTGACTGACTACCCACCAGGTAAGGACATGGGGCGGGGCGGGGCGGGGCGGGGCGGGGCGGGGCGGGGCGGGGCAGAGAGAGGATAGGGTTGAGAAGAAGGAATAGGGATCATTTGACTTGAAGGTGCCCTGTAAGTTTTGAGAAGGAGTGTTCCGTGTGTACTGTAGTACTGTTGAATGGTATATCTTTTGTGTGGGGTAATCAGTTACAACCTTGTTGATTCTTTAAAAAATGTTAATTAAAAAAATAAATAATCAAAACAAAATGGACTCCTGCTTTCTAACGAATGTATGAATGGAGTGAAGGCTGACGTTGGGTAAAGCAGGCTGGCAAGTGACTAAATGTTTCTAAATGTTTTTGGCTGCCTGAGATACTGTGTTGGTAAAAATAGGCTTTATGCCGTAATGTCTCTATGATTAAATTACAGGACTGAAATGTCCACAGGGTCACTGATGAAATTCGGAATAGGAGTTAAAGCACAATCAACACGTTTGCTTTTCATTTAATTCAACTCAATTAAAAGTTATTTCATTAAACCTTTACTGAAACGGTCATTTTTAATTCATTCCTACTTACAGTCATTTAATTCAACCCTACTGAAACAGTGCTCTGTAGTTGAACAGCTACATATGGCCATGAAGTCTGATTTCATGCTCAGTGAAATATATTTTCATGCTCTTGTGAAGTGAAATCACTGCGGTTGTCTTAAGGCACCAGGTGGGAATGATGTTCACCAGTGGATTTCTGAATGTATGTGTGTGTGTGTTTTTCTGGCAGGTTAGCCTTCCTCGTCATGAATGTTGTTCTGGAGGCAGCCCTGCAGCGTGATCGCTAGCTGGCACAGCCACAAAGCCATAAAACCTGACCCTAACCTTAAATTAATATCAAAAAGATCAAATGTTTCTCCTGAATTTTTACAATAGCCAATTTTGACTTTGCAGCTGACCTATTTAGCAGGACTCATTTCTCCCTCAAGGCCCATCCCAATAAACGCCAGCCTGTGTGTGTGTGTGTGTGTGTGTGTGTGTGTGTGTGTGTGTGTGTGTGTGTGTGTGTGTGTGTGTGTGTGTGTGTGTGTGTGTGTGTGTGTGTGTGTGTGTGTGTGTGTGTGTGTGTGTAGCTCTCTGTGTTTTTGTGCCTACAACCCTCCGTGTGTGTTTGTGTTCAATGTCATCTAATCCCGTCTCTCTCTCTCCCTCTCTCCCTCTCTCTCTCTCCCCCCTCTCTCCCCCTCTCCCTCTCCTGTCTCTCTCTCTCCCCCCTCTCTCTCTCCCTTTCTCTCTCTCCCCCCTCTCTCTCTCTCTCTCTCTCTCTCCCTCTCGCTCTCCTGTCTCTCTCTCCCCCGTCTCTCTCCTGTCTCTCTCTCCCCCGTCTCTCTCTCTCTCTCCCCCGTCTCTCTCTCCCCCGTCTCTCTCTCCCCCGTCTCTCTCTCTCTCTCTCTCTCTCTCTCTCTCTCTCTCTCTCTCTCTCTCTCTCTCTCTCTCTCTCTCTCTCTCTCTCTCTCTCTCTCTCTCTCTCTCTCTCTCTCTCTCTCTCTCTCTCTCTCTCTCTCTCTCTCTCTCTCTCTCTCTCTCTCTCTCTCTCTCTCTCTCTCTCTGTCAGGTGTGTGTTTCCTGTGTCTGGTGGATGTGGTGCCGGTGAAGAATGAGGATGGCCTGGTGATCATGTTCATCCTCAACGTTGAGGTCATGTCAGACAACAAACAGCCCAACCAGAACCTCAACCACAAGCTTCCCCCCTGGCTCCCCACAGGTAACCACAAGCTGCCCCCCTGGCTCCCCACAGGTAACCACAAGCTGCCCCCCTGGCTCCCCACAGGTAACCACAAGCTGCCCCCCTGGCTCCCCACAGGTAACCACAAGCTGCCCCCCTGGCTCCCCACAGGTAACCACAAGCTTCCCCCTTGGCTCCCCACAGGTAACCACAAGCTGCCCCCCTGGCTCCCCACAGGTAACCACAAGCTGCCCCCCTGGCTCCCCACAGGTAACCACAAGCTTTCCCCTTGGCTCCCCACAGGTAACCACAAGCTGCCCCCCTGGCTCCTCACAGGTAACCACAAGCTGCCCCCCTGGCTCCTCACAGGTAACCACAAGCTGCCCCCCTGGCTCCCCACAGGTAACCACAAGCTGCCCCCCTGGCTCCCCACAGGTAACCACAAGCTTCCCCCTTGGCTCCCCACAGGTAACCACAAGCTGCCCCCCTGGCTCCTCACAGGTAAACACAAGCTTCCCCCTTGGCTCCCCACAGGTAACCACAAGCTGCCCCCCTGGCTCCTCACAGGTAAACACAAGCTTCCCCCTTGGCTCCCCACAGGTAACCACAAGCTGCCCCCCTTAAAATATTGAAAACGGTTCTGTTCAATCAAATCAAATTCAAATCAAATTTATTTATATAGCCCTTTTTACATCAGCTGATATCTCAAAGTGCTGTACAGAAACCCAGCTTAAAACCCCAAACAGCAAGCAATGCAGGTGTAGAAGCATGGTGGCTAGGAAAAACTCCCTAGAAAGGCCAAAACAAGGAAGAAACCTAGAGAGGAACCAGGCTATGAGGGGTGGCCAGTCCTCTTCTGGCTGTGCCGGGTGGAGATTATAACAGAACATGTTATAGGTGATGTTCATAAATGACCAGCATGGTCAAATAATACTAATCACAGTAGTTGTCAAGGGTGCAACAAGTCAGCACCTCAGGAGTAAATGTCAGTTGGCTTTTTATAGCCGATCATTAGTATCTCTACCGCTCCTGCTGTCTCTAGAGAGTTGAAAACAGCAGGTCTGGGACAGGTAGCACGTCCGGTGAACAGGTCAGGGTTCCATAGCCGCAGGCAGAACAGTTGAAACTGGAGCAGCAGCACGGCCAGGTGGACTGGGGGCAGCAAGGAGTCATCATGCCAGGTAGTCCTGATGCATGGTCCTAGGGCTCAGGTCCTCCGAGAGAGAGAAAGAAAGAAAGAGAGAAAGAGAGAATTAGAGAGAACATACTTCAATTCACACAGGACACCGGATAAGACAGGAGAAGTACTCCAGATATAACAGACTGACCCTAGCCCCCCGACACATAAACTACTTCAGCATAAATACTGGAGGCTGAGACAGGAGGGGTCAGGAGACACTGTGGCCATCTGATGATACACCCAGACAGGGCCAAACAGGCAGGATATAACCTGCCTGTTCAATGATTGAAGCAAATAAATGCACGGGCTATTAATTTAAGTTTTACGGTAGTTCAATTAAATGTATTGTTCTCTCTCTCTCTCCCACCCATACCTACCCCTCTCTCCCACCCATACCTACCCCTTTCTCCCACCCATACCTACCCCTCTCTCCCACCCATACCTACCCCTCTCTCCCACCCATACCTACCCCTCTCTCCCACCCATACCTACCCCTCTCTGCCACTGTCTCTTTCCTTTCTCTCCCTCCCTGCTTTCCTCTCTACCACTCACTCTCTTTCTCTCCCTCCCTGATTTCCTCTCTACCACTCACTCTCTTTCTCTCCCTGTCTCTCTCTTTACCACCATTTTTTACTCTTCCTCTCTCGTTTTATTTGCTTCCACCCTCTTCCGCTTTCTCTAGGCCGGCCGCGTGGCTTCAAGCTCCGCCTGCCCTCACGTTGCTCGCTCAGCAATAGCAAGGCTTCTCTGGACAACCCGGAGACTGGGCACCTCCCAGCCCCCAGCCACCCCAGCCACAAATCCCTGGCTTTGGGAGAGCTGCTCTCCCTGCCCCCCTTACCTCTGGAGCACCACAGATCCAACAGTGGAAGCAGCAGCACCAGGCCGGACCTGCTGTGGCCCGAGGACCAGCGCACCCTGCTTGGCTCAGAGCCTGCACCTTCCTCGCTGCCCCTCGGCCAGTCGTCGCCTCGCATCGCCCTCCGGATGCTTAACCCAGATGCCTCGGTGTCCAACTGCAGCCTGTCACACAGCCGCTCCCGCGAGAGCTTCCACAGCATACGGCGGGCGTCGTCGGTGGATGACATCGAGGCCATGCGGCCTCCGTCGGGTCGGAAGTACAACACGGTCGGGCCCATCCACAACAGCACAGGTAGGGGGGGAAGGGGGGAGGGGGGAGTGGGGAGGGCAGGGTGAGGGGAATATTTCCAAATGGAATTGCACCTTGAGAAAGAAAATACACACCACCTCCTTGGCTGTATTTGAGCTGGATACCAAACACACAGGGGTAAACACACAGGGATACCAAACACACATGGGTAAACACACAGGGGTAAACACACAGGGGTAAACACACAGGGATACCAGACACACATGGGTAAACACACAGGGGTAAACACACAGGGATACCAAACACACAGGGGTAAACATACAGGGGTAAACACACAGGGATACCAAACACACAGGGGTAAACATACAGGGATACCAAACACACAGGGGTAAACACACAGGGGTAAACACACAGGGGTAAACACACAGGGATACCAGACACACATGGGTAAACACACAGGGGTAAACACACAGGGGTAAACACACAGGGGTAAACACACAGGGGTAAACACACAGGGATACCAGACACACATGGGTAAACACACAGGGGTAAACACACAGGGGTAAACACACAGGGATACCAAACACACAGGTGTAAACACACAGGGGTAAACATACAGGGGTAAACACACAGGGGTAAACACACAGGGGTAAACACACAGGGGTAAACACACAGGGATACCAAACACACAGGTGTAAACACACAGGGGTAAACATACAGGGGTAAACACACAGGGGTAAACACACAGGGATACCAAACACACAGGTGTAAACACACAGGGGTAAACACACAGGGGTAAACACACAGGGGTAAACACACAGGGGTAAACACACAGGGATACCAAACACACAGGTGTAAACACACAGGGGTAAACATACAGGGGTAAACACACAGGGATACCAAACACACAGGGGTAAACACACAGGGATACCAAACACACAGGGGTAAACAGTGCAGTAGGAACTAGGAATCTGTATGTTGTAGCATCTATTAGCACCTACTTCCTTGGTATTTTAGAAGCTTTGAAATACATAAAAGACCCCTATATTTCCTGGTTGTACAGTATTTAACCACACGTTTTATTCTGCTCATATACTGTATGTTAGGGCTGTGTGCTGTGGCCCACTAAATCTATCTGTATGGAAGGGCTATGTGCTGTGGCCCACTAAATCTATCTGTATGGTAGGGCTGTGTGCTGTGGGCCACTAAATCTATGTGTATGGTAGGGCTGTGTGCTGTGGCCCACTAAATCTATCTGTATGGTAGGGCTGTGTGCTGTGGCCCACTAAATATATCTGTATGGTAGGGCTGTGTGCTGTGGCCCACTAAATCTATCTGTATGGTAGGGCTGTGTGCTGTGACCCACTAAATCTATCTGTATGGTAGGGCTGTGTGCTGTGGCCCACTAAATCTATCTGTATGGTAGGGCTGTGTGCTGTGGGCCACTAAATCTATCTGTATGGTAGGGCTGTGTGCTGTGGCCCACTAAATCTATCTGTATGGTAGGGCTGTGTGCTGTGGCCCACTAAATCTATCTGTATGGTAGGGCTGTGTGCTGTGACCCACTAAATCTATCTGTATGGTAGGGCTGTGTGCTGTGACCCACTGCTTCTAACGATATCAAAAAGTTTGAACACAGGTGTGGTCCGAATAGTCTGGGCAGTCCCCTGACAGTGTGCTCTTTCAGGGGCAGTGAACAACAAGTCCAACATCCTCAACTCCACGTCGGACTCGGACCTCATGCGTTACCGCACCATCAGTAAGATCCCTCAGATCACCCTGAACTTTGTGGACTTCAAGGCGGACCCCCTCATCGCGCTGCCCGGGGGGGACATGGACATCATAGCCCCTTGCAAGCTCATCGACCGCACACACCACGTCACCGAGAAAGTCACTCAGGTAAGAGGGCCATCTGTGTGTGTGTGTGTGTGTGTGTGTGTGTGTGTGTGTGTGTGTGTGTGTGTGTGTGTGTGTGTGTGTGTGTGTGTGTGTGTGTGTTTATTTTTTATTTTATTTAACCTTTATTTAACCAGGAAGGGCTCATTGAGATTTAAAATCTCTTTTTCAAGAGCGTCCTGGCCAAGATAGGCAGCACCAAGTCATTACAAAAAATTACAGACAGACAACATGAAAAACTACAAGTAATCTAGTAAAAACCATTCATGAATTCACAAGAGTATAACAATATCAAAAACAGCAAATTAAAAACATTGACAGGTCAGGGAATCAGCCTCAAAATCCTTCATCAGTGATTTAAAAACACCAATCGGGACAAGTTCTTCCAGTTTAAAATTATTTTGTAAGGTGTTCCAAGACGATGGCGCAGAGTACATAAAAGACCTTTTACCAAATTCAGTTCGGACATTTGGAACAGTTAGCAGGATAAAGTCCAGTGAACGAAGAGAGTACCCACCACATTTCTGAACAATAAAAATGCCCAAATAAAAGGTAGTAAACCCAAAATGGCTTTGTAAATAAAAGTATACCAGTGACTGAGCCTACGAGTGACTAGAGAAGGCCAGCCAACCCTGGTATACAAAGTGCAGTGGTGCGTAAGGGTTTTGCAGTTTAAAATAAATCTCAAAGTGCCATGGTAAAGAGTGTCAATTGATCTCAAACACTGAGCGGAAGCATTCATATATAAAATATCCCCATAGTCTAGTAAAGGCATAAATGTAGCTGATACTAGCCTCCTTCTGGCTTCAAAAGAAAAACAGGCCTTATTCCTAAAATAAAATCCCAATTTCAGCTTCAATTTTTTTGTAAGTTGTTGAATATGCAATTTAAAAGAGAGGCCGTCATCAATTAGAATTCCAAGATATTTGTATGAGGTTACAACCTCAATCTCCTTGCCCTGACAGGTAGTAACAGGTGAAAGGTTCAGAGGTCTATTTCTTGCATTAGAAAACACCATTAGTTTAGTTTTGTCAGTATTGAGGATAAGCTTCAATTGACACAAGGTATGTTGAACAGTATAAAAAGCAGTTTGCAAGTTCTGGAAAGCTTTTGTAAGAGATGAGGCACAACAGTAAATAACAGTATCATCAGCATAAAAATGAAGTTGTGCATTTTGGACATTTCTGTCTAAATCATTTATATAAATAGTGAATAAGAGAGGACCAAGTACAGAGCCCTGGGGCACACCATTCAGGACAGACAATTTAACAGACATAAGCCCATCAAATTGAGTGCACTGAGTTCTATCAGACAGATAGTTAGCAAACCATGCAACTGCATGCTCCGAAAGACCTACACTCAACAATCTCTGCCTCAGTATAGCATGATCAACTGTATCAAAAGCCTTAGAGAGATCAATAAAAAGTGAGACACAGTGCTGTTTTTTGTCAAGGGCTTCAGTGATATCATTTAAAACCTTCATGGCTGCTGTAATTGTGCTATGCTTCTTCCTGAAGCCCGATTGGTACATTGATAAAATAGAGTTAGTAAATAAAAACTCTTTTAGCTGTTCACTTACAAGGGTTTCAAGTATTTTCACCAGGGGTGACAGCTTTGAGATTGGCCTATAATTATTTAAAAGAGTTGGATCTCCCCCTTTTAAAAGTGGTAGGACAAATGCTGATTTCCAGATCTTTGGAATTTCATTACATTCCAGGGTTAGATTGAACAGATATGTAAGTGGTTCAGCTATGAAATCAGCTGCCAGATTTAAAAAGCAGGGATCCAAAACATCAGGACCTGCAGGCTTTCTTTGATCTAAGGATTTCAGGGCTTTATGTACCACCTGCACTGAGAATGGCAGAAAGCTAAAAGTTTGACCAGCTCTCACTGGTTCATCCACACAGGGTTGTACAGAGACAGAGGACACTGGTTCATCCACACAGGGCTGTACAGAGACAGAGGGCACTGAATCAAACAGCCTACCAGATGATACAAAGTGCTCATTGAAACAATTCAGCATTTCAGTTTTGTCATATATAGCAACAGAGTCCTTCAAAACACATGACGGTAATTCATTAACATTACTGTTACCAGACATAGACTTAATAGCATTCCAAAACTTTCTAGGGTCATTCAGGTTATCAGTGGTAACAGACATAAAATATTCAGACTTGGCCTTCCTGAGAAGAAAAGAACACTTGTTTCTTAACTGCCTAAAAATAAGCCAATCAGCATCAGAACAAGATTTCCTTGCTTTAGCCCAGGCTAGATTACGGTCGTGAATAATACAAGACAGCTCAGAAGAAAACCATGGATTATCCCGCCCTTTAACCCTGAACCTGCGGAATGGTGCATGTTTGTTTACTATTTGGAAAAACCCATCATGAAAGAATTTCCAGGCAGTTTCCACATCAGGGATAAGCTCAATCTTGCTCCAGTCAAAATAAAACAAATCATGAAAGAAAGCCTGCTCATTAAAACACTTCAAATTTCTCTTACGAATAAAACGTGGATTTGTCTTTGGAACCTTAGTATTTCTAACAGCAACAACAGCACAATGGTCACTTAAATCATTACAAAAAACACCAACCGCAGAATATTTATGTGGAACATTTGTCAATATCAAATCAATCAGGGTAGATTTATCTGGGCATTTAAGATTTGGGCGAGTGGGTGAATTAATCAACTGGGTAAGATTCATAGAATTACAAAACATTTTTAAATCATCAGACACCGGCTTTAACCAACACCAGTTGAGATCACCAATCAAGATCATTTCACTGTAAAGAAGTTTAGACATAAGGTGCGTCAAAGAAGAAAATGCATCACCAAGAGCAGAGGGGGGTCTATAACAGCCAATCACAGTTATAGAGAGGCCCTTTGAAACCTCAATATTTAAAGCAAGAAATTCCAACTGTTTACAAATAGTTTCAGACTTTGCCACACTTACATGGAATTTAGATTTTACATATATAGCCACACCCCCACCTTTCTTAACCCGATCTGTGCGATAAACATTGTAACCACTTATACAAATATCCTTATCAAAAATAGACTTGCTGAGCCAGGTTTCAGAAAACACAATTACATCAGCATCAGTTGATTTAGCCCAAATCCTAACCCCATCAATTTTTGACAACAGGCTGCGTACATTTAAATGAAAAATACCAAAACCAGATCTTGATTTAAAATCAGAGGGGGTTTGGAGACATTGCATATCAGGGCCAGGGTTAGGTTGCACGTTACCTGATATCAACAACAGAAGAATAACTAAGCACCTCTGTTTAATAACCTTGCACGGCTTCTCTTTTTTAAGAGACCTACTGCAAGCGAATTCTACAAGTGAGTTTCCAGACAATACAAAACAGTCATTTAAAACCATTAGACTTTGGTAGTGACACAAATTCGTACTGTTCACATCATGCCACAAATGCATCGGCACTTGGACGAGTGGACCGAGTGAAAAAGAGCGAGTTCCTGCAGACAAAATGTCTAATGGACGCGAGAGTACATTGTCAGATGTACTCACCCTGCGACAATGTTCGTTTTCTCCAGAGTTCAGTAAAGTCAGTGCGCAAAGCAATACCACGTAAATTGTCATTTTCTCTGACCAAAAAACAAGAGGCCAACGAAAGTAAGTGGAGAGAGGGACAGCGTGTATGTGAGTCAATGTGAGTGTTTGCGCGTGTGAGTAGATTGGGTGTTGAGGGCGATAGAGAGAACGGGTTGAGCTGCCACTGACAGCCAGGCGAAGAGCAAAAAGGAGCAGCTTGGACAAGACACTCCGCGGACGAAGGAGAAACTCAGGCCAGCCAGAGATAGGGTTACTTTGGTAAACTTCAAGTAATGAAGTTCCGAGTTGAGGAGGACCCGTGATCTTTACACCAGCAAAAATAAAATAGTTTGCACTACGCAACAACGAAGTTACGCAACCATAAATAAATAGATTATTAGTAGGTTAAAATGTACTAGTCACAAACAAACGACTTGACATGCTGCCATCTTGGATCTTGAGTGTGGAAAGCACTACAGGATTGCCAGTATAGCGAGAGGGGGACGCTGGGAGAGAAGAGGGGGACGCTGTGTGTGTGTGTTCAGTGTGTGTAAGCCAGGTGTGTCTGTGGAGTAAGGGTGGGAGTGGACGTGGGTATGTATTAGAGTCCTGCATCAGGTCGGATACCCACGGTTCCCTGCGGGTGAGCTGCAAAAGAAATCAGCTGGCGGGTTGGAAACATTTTAAATCAGGATAAAAAAATGAAATACGTGAATCCAGGAGCTTGTTGGGTTTGCAATGCGTTGCAAATGACATTCTGTGAGCACGAAGGCAGGCATGGTTTCCTTTTTTCCAAATGTTGAATAGACAAATTAATGAATGAATGAAATCGGCTCTCGGGAACAATTCTATGCAGGTGGGTCCTGACCCGTTCAGGAATCTAGTATGTACAAATGGGGTGGTGGGTGAGGTAGAGGTGTGGTGGGTGAGGTGGGGGAGGTAGGGGTGTGGAAGGGGTGAGTTAGGGGTGTGGTAGGGGTGAAGGACGGGGGAGGTGGGTGTGGTAGGGGTGTGTTAGGGGTGAGGTAGAGGTGTGGTGAGTGAGGTAGAGGTGTGGTGGGTGAGGTAGAGGTGTGGTGGGTGAGGTAGAGGTATGGTGGGTGATGTGGGGGAGGTAGGGCTATGGAAGGGATGAGGTAGGGGTGAGGGACTGGGAGGTGGGTGTGGTAGGGGTGAGGTAGGGGAGGTAGGGATGTGTTGGGGTGAAGTAGGGAGGTAGGGGTGTGGTAGGGGTGAGGGACTGGGAGGTGGGGGGGTAGGGGTGTGGTAGGGGTGAGGGAGGGGGAGGTATGAGTGAGGGGGGGGTGTGGTAGGGGTGAGGGACTGGGAGGTGGGGGGGTAGGGGTGTGGTAGGGGTGAGGGAGGGGGAGGTGGGGGAGGTATGAGTGAGGGAGGGATGTGGTAGAGGTGTGGTGGTGTGCCTAGGAACTGCTATATTTTCCATTATTGCCATTGTCTGTGTTTTTACTGTTTATACTTTACTGAAGGCTTCCATGCATCCGCCAGGTGGGTGAGTCTCATTGGTGGTGGATGGGGTGATTTGCCCTACAAAGCGCCGGCTTTAAGACCTAGTGAAAACACTCTGTTTATACAATACTGGTGGATTGTTGCTTAAGATGTTGGGTTCCTGCTCTGAGTGAAAGCTTGGTGTTTGCTATGATGGCGTCTTTAGCGGGAGACATAACTGGGTTAGCCTAATCCACTTACCAGTGCTCCTTGTGTGCAGTGAGCCAATGTGTCGCTGATGCCTCAGAGCTAGCGTGATTGAATGAGAAGCGGAGGGACGGCAGAGATATTAAATGGTGACAGATGATTCTGTCGCCACGGCAATCCTGTGTGTGCGGAAAACACGTTGAATTGAGTTAGGGAAGACGGGAATCTGTATGATGTGAAAGATGGTTTCTTGTTCTGCATTTGGACACCTCTTTTAATTTGTTTGGTTTTGATTTGGCTTTTAATTTGATTTGCTCTGTGAGGGGCGTTATAATATGAAGTACAGCTTCCTGAAGACTTCTCTGTGAGGGGCGTTATAAGAAGTACAGCTTCCTGAAGACTTCTCTGTGAGGGGCGTTATAATATGAAGTACAGCTTCCTGAAGACTTCTCTGTGAGGGGCGTTATAATATGAAGTACAGCTTCCTGAAGACTTCTCTGTGAGGGGCGTTATAATATGAAGTACAGCTTCCTGAAGACTTCTCTGTGAGGGGCGTTATAATATGAAGTACAGCTTCCTGAAGACTTCTATGTGAGGGGCGTTATAATATGAAGTACAGCTTCCTGAAGACTTCTCTGTGAGGGGCGTTATAATATGAAGTACAGCTTCCTGAAGACTTCTATGTGAGGGGCGTTATAATATGAAGTACAGCTTCCTGAAGACTTCTCTGTGAGGCGAGGATGAGACAGGGACAAGGAAAAACAGTGACAACGTGACCTTAAGCCCACACTTCTCTCGCTCTCTCTCTCCTTCTCTCTCTCCCACTCGCTCTCACTCTCGCTCTCTCTCTCTCTCACTCTGCCCCCCGCCTATATCTTTTTAGAAAGGCCTCTGTATTGTATAGTGATATACCACAAGTCAATAATTTCACCAAGCTATCTCGATACATTAATAGCCTCATTCTTAGAGGCTGCTGTACCCACTGAAATGCTGCTGTGCACACAGTACATACTATGTTATACCAAAAAAGCCTACTCAGTCAGGCTGACTTTACAGTAGAGCTTATAAATAGGTAGAGAGGGAGGGGAACCAGTACAGGTGACCGTGCTAGCGGTGATTTAATGAGTTATGAGGCCATGGAGTATATTATTACTCCTAACCTAAAACATCTAGAATGCTTTACCGTCTACGGCCTGCAGGTGGCAGCACTCTCCAACACTACCTCTAACTAACCTCTGACCAGGACACAGTCCTCTGAGGAGTAGGCAAGAAGACACTTCCTTTTAACCTTTTAAAGGTTGTTTGTTACAGTGTAATAACAACATGTAACTGGTAGTAATTGCAGTCTGTAATTACAGAAATGTAGCAATAAATTCTTGCTACCAGGCTTGTTTCAAATGGGCAGGTTTCCACTAAATTCACCAACTTTATTGTTTCGCTTCTTCGTTGCATTTCGATTTCATGAACAACTGTGACAAAGGTTGTGATCCCTTGTGGATGCATCTGGGTGTCTGAGAGGTTATAGCCTGTGCTCAATGGGTTGTAATTACTTACCCATGAAGGTACACTGCTCAAAATAGATCTCCAGTCAACGGTGTTGCTAAATAAAGCGCACCATCTGGTTCAATTGATTGAGTTTACAAACCAGATCCAACACAACTGTCAGCCCAAATTATACTATTTCAAAACATTTGACATGTAATGTTTTCCCTAATTACAATGTATTTACTAGTTGTTACACAGGACTTAGCTAGTTAAAATGCAGCGTACCTTGAGGGGGTACTTACTAGTAATTCTAGTGTACCCTAGAAAGTACATTGCCCATCCTGACAATCTAATCGTCAGCTTCTGATAGGGCGATCCGAGTGATAAATCAACACACCAGTACATCAGAGAGTACGTGTGATATCTGCATAAAGACAACTGACACTCCTCTAGCGGCAGTGCAGTGGAACACACACACACACACACACACACACACACACACACACACACACACACACACACACACACACACACACACACACACACACACACACACACACACACACACACACACACACACACACACACACACACAACAATAGTGTATATTGATTTTATCGTTTGAAAACGCTCCATATACTTTGCTTTTTGCTGTTGCGTCAACGGGCTGATTTCGTTGTAGCCAAACACTCTGTGGGAGGCTGATGCTAGCCGGTGTGCTGGACAACTGTGTGTCCAGACAGAGGGGTTAGGGGTCAAAACGTACAGTATCCTCTGACACTCAAGGTCCTTTGAAGTTTTAACTGGTTCTCCTAACATCGCTCAATTTCTTCGTTGTAGCTTTGCAGTACAGCACACTGTGTTCAGAGCAAGCTGTTCATTAGTGGTTGAACTGTGTGAATATTACTTTCCTGGTGTTCTAGCTGAGTCTACAGTCACAGCCGAGGGCACAGACATACTGTTGTCTTAAGGCTTAGCTATGCTGGTCTTAGACGCTCAGTCAGGCAGAAGAGGTGAACACTGATTGGAACACTGAAGAAGTCAACAACCTAACAGTAGAACAGGCCTTCGTTTGGGTTGCCAAGTCTCAGTGGTGGTTGATTGAAAAAGCACCGGGTTTGACAGGTACTTGGCTACTCACTGTACGGAGGGGTTAGGCAAACCTACTGGACTCAAGCTTCCTTAGAGAGAAAGTCTACGTGGAAACATTGGCAGTGCTGGTCATTTGATTGTCCTCTGTATCAATGTAGATATTTCTTTATGTAATAATACTCATGTACTGTGCATGAATTTAGACTGTACAAGGCTATAGAATTAACTCAACCCTGAAAACCGCTACGCATGTTTCTTGTTCTCACCTGCCTCCTAACCCTTGACCTTTGTGTCCAGAATGACCAGTTGTGACAGTTGATATTACAAGACACTTTATGTGTTCAAATCACAAGGAATGTTATGGTTGTTATGGGTATTCAATCTGCGCTGTGTTTAGAGAGTCTATCAGCTATTGCTCTCACTTTCCTCCTTTGATTTGAAGCTTTGACCTTTGAGTCCAAAACGGCCAGTTAACCTCAACCCGGAACACTTCAATAGTGCCTTGAAGTATCCACTACTTAAGTGGTTCCCAACTCCAGTCCTCCAGTACCCTCAACAGCCCAACTCCAGTCCTCCAGTACCCCCCAACAGCTCAACTCTAGTCCTCTAGTACCCCCAACAGCCCATTTCCGGTCCTCCAGTATCCCCAACAGCCCATTTCCGGTCCTCCAGTATCCCCAACAGCCCAAATCCAGTCCTCCAGTACCCCCAACAGCCCAACTTGTCCTCCAGTACCCCCCAACAGCCCAACTCCAGTCCTCCAGTACCCCCTAACAGCCCAACTCCATTCCTCCAGTACCCCCAACAGCCCAACTCCAGTCCTCCAGTACCCCCAACAGCCCAACTCCAGTCCTCCAGTACCCCCAACAGCTCAACTCCAGTCCTCCAGTACCCCCTAACAGCTCAACTCCAGTCCTCCAGTACCCCCTAACAGCCCAACTCCAGTCCTCCAGTACCCAACAGCCCAACTCCAGTCCTCCAGTATCCCCAACAGCCCAACTCCAGTCCTCCAGTATCCCCAACAGCCCAAATCCAGTCCTCCAGTATCCCCAACAGCCCAAATCCAGTCCTCCAGTATCCCCAACAGCCCAACTCCAGTCCTCCAGTACCCCCAACAGCCCAACTCCAGTCCTCCAGTACCCCCAACAGCTCAACTCTAGTCCTCTAGTACCCCCAACAGCCCAACTCCGGTCCTCCAGTACCCCCAACAGCCCAAATCCAGTCCTCCAGTACCCCCAACAGCCCATCTTGTCCTCCAGTACCCCCAACAGCCCAACTCCAGTCCTCCAGTACCCCCCAACAGCCCAACTCCAGTCCTCCAGTACCCCCAACAGCCCAACTCCAGTCCTCCAGTACCCCCAACAGCCCAACTCCAGTCCTCCAGTACCCCCTAACAGCCCAACTCCAGTCCTCCAGTACCCCCAACAGCCCAACTCCAGTCCTCCAGTACCCTCAACAGCCCAACTCCAGTCCTCCAGTACCCCCAACAGCCCAACTCCAGTCCTCCAGTACCCCCAACAGCCCAACTCCAGTCCTCCAGTACCCCCAACAGCCCAACTCCAGTCCTCCAGTACCCCCAACAGCCCAACTCCAGTCCTCCAGTACCCCCAACAGCCCAACTCCAGTCCTCCAGTACCCCCTAACAGCCCAACTCCAGTCCTCCAGTACCCCCAACAGCCCAACTCCAGTCCTCTAGTACCCCCTAACAGCCCAACTCCAGTCCTCCAGTACCCCCAACAGCCCAACTCCAGTCCTCCAGTACCCCCAACAGCCCAACTCCAGTCCTCTAGTACCCCCCAACAGCCCAAATCCGGTCCTCCAACAGCCCAACTCCAGTCCTCCAGTACCCCCCAACAGCCCAACTCTGGCCATCCAGTGCCCACAACAGTACACATTTTGTAGCCCCGGACAAAAAACACCTGTTTCAACTCATTGATGGCCTGAAGATTAGTTGACAAGTTGTGTGATTGCCCGATGCTACAATACAAATGTGTACTGTTGGGGCTACTGGAGGACTGGAGTTGGGAACCACTGAAGTAGTGGATTCTTCAAGGCACTATTGAAATGTTCCAGGTTGAGGTCATCCAAACCTCGGCAGCTACCACCACACTTGATATTACAAGGCACATTATGTGTACTGTTGCTATGACAAGGCAAGGCACTTTATGTGTACTGTTGCTATGACAAGGCAAGGCACTTTATGTGTACTGTTGCTATGACAAGGCAAGGCACTTTATGTGTACCGTTGCTATGACAAGGCAAGGCACTTTATGTGTACCGTTGCTATGACAAGGCAATGCACTTTATGTGTGCTGTTGCTAGGACAAGGCAAGGCACTTTAGGTGTACTGTTGCTATGACAAGGCACTTTATGTGTACTGTTGCTATGACAAGGCACTTTATGTGTACTGTTGCTATGACAAGGCACTTTGTGTACTGTTGCTATGACAATGCACTTTATGTGTACTGTTGCTATGACAAGGCACTTTATGTGTACTGTTGCTATGACAAGGCACTTTATGTGTACTGTTGCTATGACAAGGCACTTTATGTGTACTGTTGCTATGACAAGGCACTTTATGTGTACTGTTGCTATGACAAGGCACTTTATGTGTACTGTTGCTTTGACATACTGTTGTGTGAGTTGTTTGTAGAAAAGGAATTAGAGGAATTGTTATGATTTTCCCTACGCTACACTAAACAAAAATATAAACACAAGATTTAATGTGTTTGTCTCATGCTTCATGAGCTGAAATAAAATATCCCAGAAATTTTCCAGACGCACAAAAAGCTTATTTGTCTCAGCTTATTTTGTGTTAGTGAGCATTTATTTTTGGCAAGATAATCCATCCACCTGACAGGTGTGGCATATCAAGAAGCTGATTAAAAAGCAAGATCATTACACAGGTGCACCTTGTTCTAGGGACAATAAAAGGCCAGTTTTGTCACACAACACAATGCTACTGATGTCTCAAGTTTTAAGGGAGCATGCAATTGGCATGCTGACTGCAGGAATGTTCACCAGAGCTGTTGCCAGATAATTTAATGTTAATTTCTCTACCATAAATCGCCTCATCATTGTTTTAGGGAAATTGGCAGTACGTCCAACCGGCCTCACAACCGCAGCCCACGTACGTGTATGGTGTTGTGTGGGCGAGCGGTTTGCTGATGTCAACGTTGTGAACAGCATGCCCCATGGTGGTTGTGGTATGGTCAGGGATAAGCAACGAAAACAATTGCGTTTTATCGATGGCAATTTGAATGCACATAGATATCCTGAGGCGAATTGTGAGGCCCTTTTTTTTAAGGTATCTGTGACCAACAGATGCATATCTGTATTCCCAGTTATGTGAATTCCATAGATTAGGGCCTAATGAATTTATTTCTGTAATGCGTGCGTACTGGCGGCAGAGAAGTCAGGCGCAGGAGGTCAAAGACTGTGTTACAACGGTGCAGTTTAATAATAAAATCACAGTGAACAAAAACAATAAATAAATACAATGGGACGAAACCCTTCGCTCGCCAGACATAACGTGCACAAACTCTTACAATCAACAATACCGGACAAGGACATGGGGGGAACAGAGGGTTAAATACACAACATGGAATTGAAACCAGGTGTGAGGGAAGACAAGACAAAACCAATGGAAAATGAAAGGTGGATCGGCGATGGCTAGAAGGCCGGTGACTTCGACCGCCGAACGCCGCCCGAACTAGGAGAGGAACCGACTTCGGCGGAAGTCATGACAATTTCAATTGACTGATTTCGTCATATAAACTGTAACTCAATAAAATCTTTGAAATGGTTGCATGTTGCGTTTATATTTTTGTTGTGGGAGTGTAGGCTAATGTTTATCAGTTAAATAGGCTACATATTTGAAAACAAGTGCAGCCTACCTGTGTTGATTTAGATATAGCCTAGGCAGGCTTCGGCTGGAAAACTCCAGGACTCCGATTACAAGAGAGGGTACAGTTTATGTAGAAATAACGAGATGTAGTTGTTTATAAACGGCTCTGGTTGATTAGCTACAACGTCCTCATGAGCTAGCAACACAACAACTGTTTAGCCCAGGTACGGTGGCTCCCATAGGACATCTAAGGTTAGTCAAAAGGAACTCACAACAAGAACTCTCAGTGACTACATAGCGAACAAATTGTTTATTAGGGATTTTCATGACAATTACGACGTTTGCATACGCTACGCAGTGTATGTGAATTGACATTCACTACTCTTTCACGCCGTTGACAGGCATCTCTTGGTGTGAATTTTGCTTCATGGGGTAAAGAGCGAACAAGCAAATGCAGGAGAAAGAGAGAAGGATAGAGAGGAGGTGGTAAAAAAAGAGAGAGAAAAGTAAGGCTAGAGCGTCAATCACCTCTCTTCTCCCTCACCTCCCCCCTCTCCTCTTTCTCATCCTTCCACCTCTCCCTCTGCTCCCTCTCCTCCCTCTCCTCTCTCTACTTTCCTCTTATCACTTCATAACTCTCCACCTCTCCCTCTGCTCCCTCTCCTCCCTCTCCTCTCTCTACTTTCCTCTTATCACTTCATAACTCTCCACTTCTCCCTCTGCTCCCTCCCTCTCCCTCTTATTCCTTCACCTCCCTCCGCTTTTCCCTCTCTCTCCATCCCATCCACCTCTCTTCATCCCCCCACCTCTCCCTCTCATCCCTCTATCCCTCCCTCTCTCCATCTCTGCCGGTGACCCATTTTATCTGCCCTGGCACCATTAATCACAGTAGATGCTTGGCTGGGGCGTGTGCCTCACTGCCCTACCGCATCACTGGAGGGTTATTGAATTAACACTAGAGAGAGAGAAAGGGAGAGCAGCTGGGAAAGTGAGGAGAGAGACAGAGAGACAGAGAGACAGAGAGACAGAGAGAGAGAGAGACAGAGACAGAGAGAGAGAGAGAGAGAGAGACAGAGAGAGAGAGAGAGAGAGAGAGAGAGAGAGAGAGAGAGAGAGAGAGAGAGAGAGAGAGAGAGAGAGAGAGAGAGAGAGAGAGAGAGAGAGAGAGAGAGAGAGAGAGAGAGAGAGAGAGAGAGAGAGAGAGAGAGAGAGAGAGAGAGAGAGAGAGAGTTTGAGTTTGAGTTTGAGTTTGAGTTTTAAATAATCTTTATTGGGTCTGGGAGCCCACCACACAATAAATACTCATACAAAACCACAGTTACACATCAATTAAAAACACAACTCCAACTCCTCCTCCACAGTAACTAAACACAACAGCCTCTGAATACCCCATATACTCAAAAACAGATCAATATTGTTGACCAGTTTATAATAGGCAAACTCAACCCTTAGTCTCGCTGCCACCATTCCCTCCAGCATTCCCACCACATCCACAGACCCTTGTCCCCGAATACTGTTCTTTCGGGTCTTCCATATCGCTAATTTTGCTGCCCCTAACACAAAATTAAGCAACACAACGACACCCTTTTGACTGAACCTGTACTTTGGCCCAAATACATACAGTTGGGAAGAGAAAACCTCTCCCAACGTTGAGAACCAGTCAGTGATCAGATTAATCATCCCGACCAACCTGGGACACAGTAAAAACAGGTGTGCCAGAGTTTCAGACTCTGCACAGAATGGACACCCTTCCCCAACAGTAGGGTCCAGGTGTACCAGATGCATGTTGGTGGCTATAGCTCCATGTATTATCCTCCATTGGAGGTCAGCCGTCCTCTTATCAATCGGCAGTTTGTATAATGATCGCCAACAGCCTTTTGGGGAAGCACCTGGACCAAGCACACCCGCCCACCTCGTCGATTTTACCCCTTCCAGGGAAGAGGCATGGGACACCTTTACACATATTCTGTACATGGCCTTCTTTCCCACCTCCTTGAAACCCCCCAGCTCCGGGGTATCGAAGGAAAGCAGCATCCCCACGTCCTCCTCAAATGCCCCCACCGCAGCACTAACAATCAGTGCAGGGAACACATAATCCAGACCCTCCTTCCACCGATCAGAATTGGAAGTGTCAGTCACATACTGACGATGAAGAACTGGCAAGGAGTCACAGACCTCAGCGACGACCTTCCTCAGTAGGCGAGATGATCGGATCCCCGCTCTTTCTCCCAGCTCCTCCAACGATCTGCTCCTGCTCTGCATCAGATGACCCAGCTTTGGTGCACCCGACACCTAACAGGCATGAACGCAGGCTGGCTGAACCCAGAGCACTGGACTGGATGGCAGTGTTATAAAAAAGAGGCTCTTCAAAAAGCCACATCCCTGGTAGCGTGCCGGCCTTACGGGACTTGACAAGAACCCTCCAAGCCTGCATAACAGACTCATAAAATGGAGTCAGGCCATTCAACTCACCCCCCTCCAGCTTTAAGAGGAAAAGGTGCTTGTCTAAGCCCAAACAGCCCGCTCTCCTCATCAATGCGTAGGCTGTGTCGACCCAGCTAGAACCGTCACTGTACAACAGTCTCTGGGCTGCTTGAAGCCGGAAAGCCATGATCCTAGAGGAAATGTCCACCAGGCCTTGTCCCCCCTCGTGCAGTGGCAGGTACAGGGCTGCAGCTTTGATCCAGTGTTGTCCAGACCAGAAGAAATTGACAAGGGTCCTCTGAAGCTCTTGTATCAGACCCTTTGGTGGCTGCAAAATCATTAGTCTGTGCCACAGGGTAGAGGCAGCAAGATTATTAATTACCAGTACCCTTCCCCTATAAGACAACTAGGATAGCACCCATTTCCATCTTGACAGTCTGGCACACACTTTCTCCACTACACCCTCCCAGTTCTTTTTCTGAAAGACATCAGAGCCTAGAAAAACACCCAATGTCTTCATCCCATCTCTGCCCCACTGAAGCCCCCCTGGTAATCGTGGAGCGGACCCTATCTGAAGCTGACCTGCCCACAGCGCTTCACTCTTTCCCCAATTGACTCTAGCTGAGGAGGCCCCCTCATACACCATTAAAGCGTCTGAGAGAACCTTAACATCCTCAGCCCCTGTAATAAAAACTGTCACATCATCTGCATACGCAGACAGTGCTATCGTGGGACCCTTCATTACACCTGGCACAGAGAAACCAGTAAGCTTCGCTCTTAAAAAACAAAGCATTGGTTCAATCGCCAGACTATATAACTGCCCTGAAATTGGGCATCCCTGCCTGATGCCCCTTTGGACAGGGATGGGGCAACTCAAACCACCCCCCACCTTCACCATACACGAGGCCCCAGCATACAGTAAATTCATCCAAGACAAAAAAACATCCCCAAACCCAAAGGCTTTCATCGTTTTAAACAAATACTGGTGGTCCACTCGGTCAAAAGCCTTCTCCTGATCCAAAGAAAGTAAACCCACATTTACATCAGACAGTTTACAAATGTCTAAAACATCTCTTATCAGAAACAAGTTGTCAACAATTGAGCGATCAGGTACACAGTAGGACTGGTCCTTGTGGACCAACAATCCCAGATACTCTTTCAACCTGTTTGAGAGACATTTAGAAACTATTTTGTATTCTGCACACAGCAAAGCAACAGGTCTCCAATTTTTTATGAGAGCCAAATCCCCCTTTTTTGGCAACAGTGAAAGCACCGCACGTTGACAGGATACAGGAAGAGAACCCTCATGAAAAGATTCACACACCACTTCATAAAAATCCTCCCCAATAGACCCCCAAAAGTGCTTATAGAACTCAGATGGTAAACCATCAATGCCAGGGGCTCGGCCTGTTGAGAGCTGCATAACTGCTGTGGACAGCTCTTGCAGTGTAATGTCAGAGTCCAATGCGACTCTCTGTTCAGGTCCCAATTGAGGAAGACCGTGTAACAACTGTTCAGTACACAGAGAGTCACAATCCTCCGCCTTATAGAGGGCAGAGTAGAAATCCACGGCATGTTGACGCATTTCACTGTCATCCGTGGTCACCTTCCCATCAGGGAGACGAAGGCAGACCATCTGTTTACGTTGTAATTTCGACTGTCCAAGGTTAAAAAAAAAAGCACTAGGAGCATCCATGTCCTTGAGGGAAGCGAAACGAGACCTAATCAAGGCACCTTTCACTCTTTCATGCAGAAACGACCTCAGTTCATGTCTCTTGTCCTGTAAGTTCATGACTAGTCCAGGGTCATTCTGAGTGAGCAGCTTCAATTCAATTGATTTGATGTCCTGTTCAAGGGCCTTGATAGTCTCTTTAACTTCAATTTGAGACAAAGCAGTATACTGTTGACAAAATACTCGTATTTGGGCCTTCCCAACATCCCACCATTGTCTCAAGGACTCAAAATTCCCTTTTGTAACCCTCCATTTTTCCCAAAACAACAAAAACCGTTCACAAAACTTGACATCATGTAACAATTTAACATTAAAATACCAGTAAGGTGATGACCTTCGTGGACAGGACAAGTGAATATCAACAGTAACCATGTGATGATCAGAGAAACCCACAGGAATAATGGCACACCTTCCAACCCTACTACAGTATTGATCAGATACGTACAACCTATCTAACCTTGCTGCACTGACACGACCTTCATTAATTTTTAGCCATGTGTACTGCCTAACTTTTGCATTCCTTACTCTCCACACATCAGAAAGCTCAAACTCAGTTAGTAAGCCAGACAGGAAAGTGGCTGACCGCAGGTGAGGTTCTTCAGCAGTGCGATCAACAGTAAAATCCACAGTACAGTTCCAGTCCCCCCCTACAACCATACACCCCTCTTGGTCACACTGTCTTAAGGTTTCTTTTATTTGATCAAACACAACAAGACGCTCTGTACCCTCATTAGGAGCATAAACATTCAAAAAAACAAACAAAAACCCCATAACATCCACCTTGACCAATAAAACCCGACCCTTGACAATCTCTGTTGTAGATATCACCGTCACCCCTAACCCTGAGGAAAACAAGATGGCCACCCCAGCACTGAAATTAGTACCATGACTGAGTATATGCTGCCCCTCCCACCACATACCCCAGTCAACCTCATTTTCCTCATCACTATGTGTCTCCTGAAGGAAAACTACATTAAGCCTTTTCTGTTTTATTTCTTCTAATACCCAAGCCCTCTTATTTCTGTCCCTTCCCCCATTAATATTGAGAGAACCTACTCTTAGTACCTCCATATAGAAAAGAGAAAGGAAAAACAGAAGATACCACAGAGAAACCAAAGAGAAAAAAGACACCCTATGGAGCATGATCATCATCATTATTTAAATTTTTTCTTATTAACCTGACCACGTTTCCCACCACCTTTTGCTGCTGTAACAGCAGTAACAAATTTCCTCAAGCGAAACCGCTTCTTCTCACTCAATTCGTCCAACCCCACCGTCTTCTGTAACATCACAGCTGACCTCACAAACTTATCAACATCAAAATATTCTGCCAATTTGACAGATTTCCCAAAAGTCTGATCCAGAAAACCATTTACCTCCTCTAGATCATAAATTGAGTCCTCACCAGCTGCTGTCATATCAGAAGAGATATCCATATCCTTCTCCTGATCCTCCTCAGCTGAGGCCACAGACCACTGACTCCCTTCTACCACATCCCTTTCAACACTCCCCACTTGCACCCCATCACTCGTACCAGGCATCTCCTCCACTACCTGGGAGACTAGCCCCACCTGAACCCCATTACCCGTGGTGGGCATCTCCTCCACTACCTAAGAGCCTAGCTCCACATGAACCCCCTCCTGTACCCCATTACTCGTAGTGGGCATCTCCTCCACTCCCTTGGGGTCTAGCTCCACATGAACCCCCTCCTGTACTCCATTACTCGTACCAGGCATCTCCTCCACTACCTGGGAGATTAACCCCATATGAACCCCCTCCTGTACTCCATTACTCGTAGTGGGCGTCTCCTCCACTACCTGGGAGATTAACTCCATATGAACCCCCTCCTGTGCCCCAGTACTCGTACTGGGCACCTCCTCACCAGTCTGAGGAACTGGCTCTTCAGATCCATCCTTGCCTTCTACAACAATATTTTTCTGCTGCATAATATTTCCCTCTAATACAAGTTGCAAACTCGTGGCCTCAACACGGATAACTTGTTCCTCGGCAACAGGTGCTTGTGGCTGCTCAACCACTGTCAGCCCACCTCTCCCTACATCAGTGGGCCCAGGCGTTATGATGACCACCTGCTCCCCTCCCTCTGCCTTCTCCCTTTTTGGGCAAGCATGTCGCTTATGGCCAACATCCCCACACTCAAAACACCGTTGACTACCCGTACTAGCATAAGCCATATACAGTCTATTGTCATACTTGACTTTAAACGATATCTCTAAAGTCTGCTCCGGTGAGTCCAAAAACATAAACACCTGTCGCCGAAACGACATAACCTGTTTCAACGCCGGGTGTTTGCAACCCAACGGAACAACCTTAATTGAGCTTGCAAACTTCCCAAAGCGCAATAACTCGCGCTCCAATAGCTCATTTGGAATAAACGGTGGTACATTTGAAATCGTTACTCTTGTTGACGGAGAAAAAAGCGGCGTAACTTGAATAAACATTCCTTTAAGAAGTACGCCCTGCTCAACCATACGATCAACAAGGCGCTCTTCCTTAAGAAATACCACCACCGCTTTGTTCATCCGTGACTCATAAGCAATATTCTCATATCCTACCTTCTCTCCTACGGCGACCAGAAACTCCTCCACCGTGACAGTAGCTTCAGTAACACACCTAAAGCCGTGCCGAAGTGACAGGGACGGCATTCCAATTCTGGAAGCCATCCCCGCCAAAATCAAGGTAATTTCTATACGAAAAAAAACTAAATACTTAATTCTACCACACAAAAAAAATATATAATAATCTTAATCATGCACAGAAGAAAACAAAGAATGCCACCAAGAAAGAGAAAACCGAAAGAAAGTTCTGAATATCTAACTCTACACAACACACGCACTCCCTCGATCATACACTTCCCAGCATGCACCAAACACTCCCAGCATGCAGAGAGAGAGAGAGAGAGAGAGAGAGAGAGAGAGAGAGAGAGAGAGAGAGAGAGAGAGAGAGAGAGAGAGAGAGAGAGAGAGAGAGAGTAGTAGTGAAATAAAAAACGATAAGTGTTAATGTCTGCTGCTACTGTCTAGCAACACAAGCTGCCAATGGTTTAACTGGCAGTGCTTCCAATTGTCGCGACATTCATAATGATTACTGCCAACCCCAAACTGGGAAATGGTTAGTTCCAAGTCTGGTGCTATACTGTGGCAGTCAGCCACACAGCGAGAGGCCAATCCATCCAAGGTGATGGGGGCGTGGTGAGAGGACAGGCTCATCTTGGGAGACAGTGGAGTGAGCCGGGCCACAGAGTGGTAGTGCATTTCTGACAGAGACCCTGTTATCAGTGTGGATCAGCACACTGACTTACTTTACCTGGCCTTGCCCCCTGAGAAATACTGACTGCTTTTACCTGGCCTTGTCCCCTGAGAAATACTGACTGCCTTTACCTGGCCTTGTCCCCTGATCTATACTGACTGCCTTTACCTGGCCTTGTCCCCTGAGAAATACAGACTGCCTTTACCTGGCCTTGTCCTCTGATATATTGTGACTGACTGCTGTTCCCTGTTCTTGTCCCCTGATAAATACTGACTGCCTTTACCTGGCCTTGTCCCCTGATCTATACTGACTGCCTTTACCTGGCCTTGTCCCCTGAGAAATACAGACTGCCTTTAATAGGGCCTTGTTCCCTGAGAAATACAGACTGCCTTTACCTGGCCTTGTCCCCTGATATATACTGACTGCCTTTACCTGGCCTTGTCCCTTGATGAATACTGACTGCCTTTACCTGGCCTTGTCCCCTGATGAATATTGACTGACTTTAATTAGCCTTGTCCCCTGATATACTGTATACTGTACTCAAGCTGGAGGTGAATGTACTGTAAACTCGACCTCCACTTTTCTCAGGTTGCACACACACACACAAATACAATTTTATTTTATGAAATCCCCATTCACACCATTTTCTCTTATTCACACTCAAGGTCAAGTCTCTATCTGTGAATAGTACATTCATTGCTCCCGTGGGGGGCTCATCTGGGGGAATAAACTGCCAATGCTGGCATTTCTAACACAGTCATTATCCCTGACCCCATAGATGACCCTGGGCCTTCTGGGAATATCACAACAAATACAAACAGAACCGTGCGGCTCCAAAAGACTCCATAATAGACGAGACTGGAACACTGTGAACTGTATCTGCCTAGACTCACACCATAATAGACGAGACTGGAACACTGTGAACTGTATCTGGCTGGAGACTCACACCATAATATACGAGACTGGAACACTGTGTACTGTATCTGCCTAGACTCACACCATAATAGACGAGACTGGAACACTGTGAACTGTATCTGCCTAGACTCACACCATAATAGACGAGACTGGAACACTGTGTACTGTATCTGCCTAGACTTACACCATCATAGAAGATACTGGAACACTCTGTACTGTATCTGGCTGGAGACTCACACCATAATAGACGAGACTGGAACACTGTGAACTGTATCTGCCTAGACTCACACCATAATAGACGAGACTGGAACACTGTGAACTGTATCTGCCTAGACTCACACCATAATAGACGAGACTGGAACACTGTGAACTGTATCTGGCTGGACTCACACCATAATAGACGAGACTGGAACACTGTGTACTGTATCTGCCTAGACTCACACCATAATAGACGAGACTGGAACACTGTGTACTGTATCTGCCTAGACTCACACCATAATAGACGAGACTGGAACACTGTGTACTGTATCTGCCTAGACTCACACCATAATAGACGAGACTGGAACACTGTGAACTGTATCTGCCTAGACTCACACCATAATAGACGAGACTGGAACACTGTGAACTGTATCTGCCTAGACTCACACCATAATAGACGAGACTGGAACACGGTGTACTGTATCTGCCTAGACTCACACCATCATAGAAGGTACTGGAACACTGTGAACTGTATCTGCCTAGACTCACAGCATCATAGAAGATACTGGAACACTGTGTACTGTATCTGCCTAGACTCACACCATAATAGACGAGACTGGAACACTGTGAACTGTATCTGCCTAGACTCACACCATAATAGAAGATACTGGAACACTGTGAACTGAATCTGCCTAGACTCACACCATAATAGACGAGACTGGAACACTGTGAACTGTATCTGGCTGGAGACTCACACCATCATAGAAGATACTGGAACACTGTGAACTGAATCTGCCTAGACTCTCACCATAATAGACGAGACTGGAACACTGTGTACTGTGGGATACCTAGTGACCAGTTCTCCTGTTCTACTGTACGCTAGCTTAGCACAACACACAGAGGGATAGAGTTGGATTACGACAATAAACAGTTTTGTATAATACTGTTTTAATATAATTAATGGAACCCACTATCGTGACGTTGCTAGTGCCATGCTCTACCAACTTTGGAGAATATGGGGGAGATTTGATTTTCTATCAGTGTGTCCTTGAGCCAGGATAATGGACTTTTCCATGAAAACAAAAGTAAAATAAATACGCACACAAGAGGGTTGTCTTTGTTTACTATTGCTATTTACTCATTACCTTCACTAGGTGATCTTGTTGATCCATTTGAAGATGTTTTTGTCTCACTGTTGATTTCAGCTTCCTGTTAGTGTTCTGGTCATCCCACTGGACCACCTTACAGAGAACCGAGCTGCAACGTTAGCCAGAGATATCAAGCGGCAAACTAACACGTAGCTTAGTAATAGCGTCCTAACTTGAGACTGGACTTCCTTTCAAAGGAAACACAGCTGTAATGCTGGTCTGTTAGCCAGGCAGAGATAAGAAGTAGGCGCCATGGATTTCCACCGTGTGTTTTATGTTAAAAACGTAGGCTGTGATTACTTCCAGTGAAGGTGCATGTACAGGTAAATGCTAGTACTAGTTGTAGTATGTGTACGGTCCTAGTAGTCTGTCCTCTGTCCTGGTTTGACACTCTTCACGGTTTAATGTCTCTGTGTCCTTGACACCAGTGAAGATAGCTGCCAGGTAGACTGTGACCAATGTGCAGGAGATGACAGGAGTCACTGTCACTGTGTGTGTGCGTGCTTACATGCCTGTGTGCATGTTTGATATGTTTGTGTGTGTGT
>NC_052339.1:32109702-32194702 GCF_016432855.1 Salvelinus namaycush
TCTATGTTGTGTGTCTAGTTAGTCTGTTTCTGTGTCCAGCCTAATATGGTTCTCAATCAGAGACAGCTGTCAATCGTTGTCCCTGATTGAGAATCATATATAGGTGGCTTGTTTTGTGTTGGGGATTGTGGGTGGTTGTTTCCTGTCTTTGTGTTTTGTCTGCACCAGCTAGGACTGTGACGGTTAGTTTGTTTTGTCATTTTGTATAGTGTCTTGTTTTGTGTTAATTAAATAATGGAAAATTACCACGCTGCACATTGGTCCTCAGATCCTTCTCGCCTCTCCTCGTCTGAGGAGGAGGACGACTTAGACTGCCGTTACACCGCCAACTAGCTCTCTTAACAAAGTATTGTTCACAACACCTGAGAGAACACACTGTCCTGTCATACTGGATCTGCTACTGGAGAGTTACAGCACTTGTGTCTACGGAATATAGAAATAGAAACATTAAACTAAAACTGAAACTATAACGAAAAACATTAAACATCATTTAGTAAACTGAAATAAAATAATTAACACACCCGTTTGAAACCCAACAACAGAGGAGAAGTTTAGCCCCGCGCTTCACCGCTCCTGGTTGTTGGGGAAATTGACCCACTACTATGGTTTACTTGGTGCATCTACTTCATCTCGCTGAGTCTACCTTTAAACCTATGACCTATGACCTGACCCATCAACTTGTGCATTACTGTCCCACAGTGGCAAGAAGTGACATCCCAGAAAATGCATAGGTTGGTTTCTGTCCCTAACACTAAAACTGAGACTAAATCATCAAAAAAATGTATTAGAGATGTTTTTATAAAACTTTAACTAAATAATAAATACTAAATCAGATCTGAAAACTAACTGAAACTAAACTGAATTTCAAAGAAAAATCTTAAAACTAATAAAATGATATAAAAAGAGCAAACTATAATAACTTTGGTGTGCTGTATTGTAGAGAAATACACTCAGTGGCCCGTTTATTAGGTACACTAAAATGTTTCACTCCTACAGACAGTGAGTCGTGGCTTGCTATAAAACACTCAGACAGGCATCGAGGCATTCAGTCACTGTTCTATTGAAAGTTAGAATCGTCAAAACAAGTGACCTAAGCGACTATGAGCGTGGTATGATAGTCGGTGCCACGTGTGCAAGTTCCAGTATCTCAGAAACGGCAGGCCTCCTGGGCTTTTCACGCACGACAGTGTCTAGGGTTTACAGAGAACGGTGCGACAAACACAAACACATCCAGTCAGCAGCAGTCCTGTGGGAGAAAACAGCTTGTTGATGAGACGTCGAAGGAGAATGGCAAAAATCGTGCGAGCTAACAGGCGGGCCACAAACAGGCAAATATCGGTGCAGTACAACAGTGGTGTGGAGAACGGCATATCAGAACACACAACTTGTCGGTCCTTGTCGTGGATGGGCTATTGCAGCAGACAATCACATCGGGTTCCACTCCTATCAGCTAAAAACAAGAAGAAGTGGATCCAGTGGGCAGGCGATCACCAGTACTGAACAATTGAGTGGATAAACATTGCCTGGGCCGATGAATCCCGGTTGCTGTTGTGTCATGCTGATGGCAGAGTCGGGATTTGGCATAAGCAGCATAAGTGCATAGCCTCATCTTGCCTGGTGTCAACGGTAGCATGCTGGTAGCGGTGGTGTAAGGGGGTGGAGAATGTTTTCCTGGCAAACGTTAGGTCCCTTGATACCAATTGAGCAACGTGTCCATGCCCCGAATAATTCAGTCCGTTCTGGAGGTAAAGGTGGGTCCGGCCTGGTACCCGATGGGTCTACTTACTATGTACAGTTGCAGTCGGAAGTTTACATACACCTTAGCCAAATACATTTAAACTCAGTTTTTCACAATTCCTGAGGTGTTCCGCTAGCAACAGCCAGTGAAATTGCAGAGCGCCAAATTCAAAAACAGAAATACTCATAATAAAAATTACTAAAACATACAAGTGTAATACATTGGCTTAAAGATAAACTTCCTGTTAATCTAACCACAGTGTCAGATTTCAAAAAGACTTTACGGCGAAAGCATACCATGCGATTATCTGAGAACAGCGCCCAGTAGACAAATCATTACAAACAGTAACCAGCCAAGTAGAGAAGTAACAAAAGTCAGAAATAGCGATAAAATGTATCACTTACTTTTGATGATCTTCATATGGTTGCACTCACAAGACTCCCAGTTACCCAATAAATGTTATTTTTGTTCGATAAAGTCCCTCTTTATGTCCAAAAAACAATGTTTTGTTGGTGCGTTTTGATCAGTAATCCATTGGCACAAAGCGCGGTCACAGCAGACAAACGAAAAATCAAAAAAGTACCATAAAAGTTTGTAGAAACATGTCAAACGATGTTTATAATCAATCCTCAGGTTGTTTTTGTCATAAATAATCGATCATATTTCAACTGGACAATATCTCCGTCAATAGAAAAGGAAAAACAAGAATGTGCGCTCCCGATCATGCGCAGCAAACATCTCTGGAAATTTCCACTGTCCTCACATTGAAAGTGGCGTTTCTCCCTCATTTTTCAGAGTAAAAGACTAAAACAATGTCTAAAGACTGGCCACATGTAGTGGAAGCCATAGGGATCTTGAACTGGGTCATAAGTCCACCAACTTTGTATGGTGGATAGGCTTTCAATGGAAAAACAGCCATTCCTGGATGGATTCTCCTCAGGTTTTCGCCTGCAATATCAGTTCTGTTATACTCACAGACATTATTTTAACAGTTTTGGAAACGTTAGAGTGTTTTCTACCAATTATATGCATATCCTAGCTTCTGGGCCTGAGTATCAGGCAGTTTACTTTGGGCACCTCATTCATCCAAATTACTCAATACTGCCCCCAGTCTAATAAAAATTCCCTCTCTTAGGTCAGTTAGGATCACCTCCTTGTTTTAAGAATGTGAAATGTCAGAATTATAGTAAAGAGAATGATTTATTTCAGCTTTTATTTATTTCATCACATTCCCAGTGGGTCAGAAGTTTACATACACTCAGTTAGTATTTGGTAGCATTGCTTTTAAATTGTTTAACTTGGGTCAAACGTTTCGGGTAGCCTTCCACAAGCTTCCCAAAATAAGTTGGGTGAATTTTGGCCTATTCCTCCTGACAGAGTTGGTGTAACTGAGTCAGGTTTTTAGGCCTCCTTGCTCGCACACGCTTTTTCAGTTCTGCCCACAAATGTTCTAACGGATTGAGGTTAGGGCTTTGTGATGGCCACTCCAATACCTTGACTTTGTTGTCCTTAAGCCATTTTTACAGAACTTTGGAGTATGCTTGGGGTCATTGTCCATTTGGAAGACCCATTTGCGACCAAGCTTTAACTTCCTGACTGATGTCTTCAGAAGTTGCTTCAATATATCCACATAATTTTCCATCCTCGTGACGCCATCTATTTTGTAAAGTGCACCAGTCCCTCCTGCAGCAAAGCACTCTCACAACATGATGCTGCCAACCCCGTGCTTCACAGTTGGGATGGTGTTCTTCGGCTTGCAAGCCTCCCCCTTTTTCCTCCAAACACAACGATGGTCATTATGGCGAAACAGTTCCATTTTTGTTTCATCAGACCAGAGGACATTTCTCCAAAAAGTACGATCTTTGTTCCCATGTGCAGTTGCAAACCGTAGTCTGGCTTTTTTATGGCGGTTTTGGGGTGGCTTCTTCCTTGCTGAGCGGCCTTTCAGGTTATGTCGATATAGAACTCGTTTTACTGTTGATATAGAATCTTTTGTACCTGTTTCCCCCAACATCTTCACAAGGTCCTTTGCTGTTGTTCTAGGATTGATTTGCACTTTTCGCACCGAAGTACGTTCTTCTCTAGGAGACAGGACGCGTCTCCTTCCTGAGCGGTATGACGGCTGCGTGGTCCCATGGTGTTTTACTTGCATACTATTGTTTGTACAGATGAATGTGGTACCTTCAGGCGTTTGGAAATTGCTCCCAAGGATGAACCAGACTTGTGGAAGTCTACAATATTTTTTCTGAGGTCTTGGCTGATTTCTTTTGATTTTGCAATGATGTCAAGCAAAGAGGCACTGAGTTTGAAGGTAGGCCTTGAAATACATCCACAGGTACACCTCCAATTAACTCAAATGATGTCAATTAGCCTATCAGAAGCTTCTAAAGCCATTACATAATTTTCTGGAATTTTCCAAGCTGTTTAAAGGAACAGTCAACTTAGTGTATGTAAACTTCTGACCCACTGGAATTGGGATACAGTGAATTATAAGTGAAATAATCTGTCCGTAAACAATTGTTGGAAAAATGTCTTGCCAAAACTATAGTTTGTTAACAAGAAATTTGTGGAGTGGTTGAAAAACGAGTTTTAATGACTCCAACCTAAGTGTATGTAAACTTCCGACTTCAACTGTATATTCCATTCTGTTGCCCAATAAGTGCAAGGATCCAGCTTGATTCAGGAAATACTTAAGAACTTTTATAATTGTGCCTTAGTGGTTTACTGTATCTCTGAGTTTATAAGACAAAGTAAGGGAAGTTGGTAAAAAATCCTCCGTTTCATCTATTTTTTTTACCAGTGTTCAGGGTTCAACTAGTTGGGACCCCAGAATATGAGACAATTCAAAAATCTACTTGTGGTGGAAATGAGGAAAGAAATTGTATCAGCATGTCTGGTTGATTTATTCTGGACCAGAATACGTTAATGGAGTAATTTACATATTTTCTTAGCAGTACTACATAAACTGGACTCATCAGTGATTGTTATGTTGGATGGAATCACAGCCACTTGAATATGATTACAATTCCATTTAAGCTTTCATTCTCAGAAGCGTATTACTTTGCTCTACATATCATATCACTTCCTCATTATTTAATACCCAGTCTGCCTCCTTTATCACTGTACTGTACACAGCTGTAGCACGCAAGCACACACACACGCACACGCACGCACACACACACACACACACACACACACACACACACACACACACACACACACACACACACACACACACACACAGGCTGTTTTCTAGGCTCATCCCTGGAGAATCTCCCTCCTAATCTAACTGGGCTAATTTAAACAGTTTGATGATGATTATGGCTGTTCATTAATTAAGGGTTTGACCCGGTTCTGACGTGTAATAAATCCTGCTAGTAAGGATTTTGCCCGGTTCTGATAAATCCAGTGACTAGACTACCTTACCACGTCCTCCGGGGAGCACCAAGCACTAATGAGACTGGTTAATCATCACAACGCCATTTGCCTCCATGATGAGTGATGGGAGAGGCGGGCGGTGGTGGGTGGTGGTGGATACCTGTTCCGTCTGAAGGCGGATCTCTCTCATTCATGATACCTATTCCGGCTGAAAACTGA
The DNA here is from genome assembly GCF_016432855.1 of Salvelinus namaycush. Classification (NCBI taxonomy): domain Eukaryota; kingdom Metazoa; phylum Chordata; class Actinopteri; order Salmoniformes; family Salmonidae; genus Salvelinus; species Salvelinus namaycush. The sequence goes on from NC_052339.1 coordinate 32,115,038, forward strand.
TTTCTCAAGCCTTAGATAGTTGTCTTGGAGGGCGATAGTGTTCTTGAGTGATATGGGGTGATTCAGAGTGACAAAGTATTTTCAAAGCTGAACTTGACATCTCACTTTGGCAAAGTACATACGCAGGTCCACGCAAGTTGTCATTGGCATCAGAGAGAATCTATTCAATTCACATAGGTGTGTTACAACCAAACTCAGCTGTGTAAAATCAACACACGCACACACATACACATACACACATACAGTACACACATACACACATAGGGCTGTCACAGGCATGGGGTGCCTGGGTAGATGGATGAACAGAGGGTATCTCCCTTCACCCCTCTGTCCCTCCACGGCTTGGGGGGAGAGAGGCAGGCCAGCTCTGCCTAGCTCTGCACTCCTCCCTCTCTGCAGTAAGTGGGGCAACAAGCAGAGCCGGGGAGAGGAGTGGTAATGGTGTCATCTGTTATCGGTGTAAGAGCATGCGGGGAAGGGAGGCAACGGGAAGCTCAGTTTTCTCTCACTTGGCGAGGCCAGCTCTCAACCTGTCTAACTGTCTGTCTGTATGTCGGTCTCTGTGCAAAACCCATATTGAATGTGAAAGCTTGCTGTGCAGGTTTTTAGACACAGAGAGGAGAATCAAATTATAGCAGAAAGCACTTTGCTTTCCATAACGATTGCTAGCAGCTGTAGTATTTGACCTGCTGTGAAGAAGATTTACCCTGACAAACTGTCTGGTTTGAGATATCCTTACAGGAGTTTTGAGGTAGAATCTTCAGTTATGAACCTTCTCCTTCTCAATAATAAAAGAAGTCCAATGTTGTTTGAGGACATGATATCGATTTTAATTGATATCAGAGGTTGCTCGTCTGACACCACAAAGGAAATTGTGTAATAAAATCTTGATTAAAGTTCGGGGGGGGAAATATCCACATTATGCAGAATTTCACACCCAGTCAATGTCCTTGACTGTCTTTGAGAAATACGATCATCATTAAAACTGCTATTCTTCAACCAGTTCCAGTGCATGGAACCTTCTCTGTGTCCAATTCTCACAGGGGTTTAAGACCAGGACGGCCTAGTGTCCGCTATCCATAGATGTTGGTAAATGTACATTGTCTGTGTGTCTCTGGCTTTTGAAATTGGTCTTCATAGGGATAGTAGTCCATGGTTCGTATTTCATACAGTGTGTGTTGGACAGGCAGTCTTTCTGACAGCTTGCCTACACTTCAGATTCAGTGTTTCTCTTATCTTGCCCTCCCAACCTGGACATGTTGACCGTGGCCTTGCCTTGTGTGGGCTGAGTTGTCAGGTAAGGCAGCTAGCGACATTAGAACACCAGGGTCTGGATTCACAAAGTGTCTCAAAGAGTGTTTAGGATCATAATTATATGGACCAGGGGGATCTGATCCTAGATCAGCACTCCTATGGGCTCAGACCTCTGTCATCACATAATGGCTGTGTCAGTGTACCACATACAGGCAGCTGTCTCAAAGCCTCCAGAGGATCCAACCCCTCCTCCTAAGTCTCTTCTTCTTTTCAACCTGACTTACTAACTGATTGACTGACTGACTGACTGACTGACTGGCTGACTGACTGATTGACTGATTGACTGACTGAATGACGGACTGAATGACGGACTGAATGACGGACTGAATGACGGACTGAATGACTGTCTGACTGACTGTCTGACTGTCTGACTGTCTGACTGTCTGACTGTCTGACTGTCTGACTGTCTGACTGACTGACTGACTGACGGACTGAATGACGGACTGAATGACTATCTGATTGACTGATTGACTGACTGAATGACGGACTGACTGACGAACTGAATGACGGACTGAATGACTGTCTGAGTGACTGACTGACTGACGGACTGTCTGACTGACTGTCTGACTGACTGTCTGACTGACTGACTGACTGACTGACTGACTGACTGACTGACTGACTGACTGACTGACTGACTGACTGACTGACTGACACCAACACAAATAGCCTGTGGACTACGTGACTCCATTATGTCATCATGGCTGTATTATCCAGAATCTGGTAGTGTTTCTATTCCAGCCACCATTAGAGACCAACAGCCTCGTGTTGGTTCCTGTGTCAAAGATGTAACGCTGAGGTGTAACAGTGGGGTGGTTGGTGGGAAGCAGACACACCCACCTGTGTGTGTTTACACCATACTAGAATGATACCCCAGCGTCAAAGACGACAGTCAGACAAGCCGTGGTGAGATCCATCCGTTGTCTGTGTGTAAGCTGAACCCTGTAGCTATTTAAAAATGGCCGCCGGGCTCATTGTGCGAGGGAATCGTTAGCGTGGTAGGAACAGCTGCGGCCTCCCCGGGAGAGAATGTTGAACGCTGACGTCGGCTGAGAATCCGATGGCCTTGTAACAGGGGGATGTGGTAGTGGCGGCTGAAACATACTGGGGATAGCCGGCTGTCAGCATTGCATCATCTCACGTCTGCAGCTGTAGAATGGATCCTTTGGGAGCATTAGAGAGAATAGTCCAGGGGGAGGGGTTCTCAAATAGAGAAATAAACGTTTCTGTCAAGACTAGTCCAGATTTTTAATGTTTATTGACGTATTGCTCCTTTGGATTTGGATTGACCATATTTAGTCAGACGGCAATAGCATACGTACATTTCGTTTTTGGGATAAAGCTAGAATTAGGAAAAGTTCTAATAGAAAAATAGCTTCTCTTTTGTTCACCACATGCTGTGGTGAAGGAGGATGTTCTCGACTGCGTCATGATTTTCCAATTCAAAGAGCTTTTCTTCCGCTCAGAGGAAACCAAGAGATCCGCGGCAGAGTAAATGATTCCCTAGTGAATGACAGAGGGGGCTGTGTGGATGAGTAGAGGACGACATGGATCTGATGGCCAGTAACACTCTGTGATCTCTAAAACCAGCTAAGGCCCCGACTTGTTCTACCCCGCCATAATCACTCCCTCAGACAAGAAAGGACCTCCTTGCCCCGTTGTGATTGGTTACTGGCCGAGCGCTGTGTTTATTTAACGGCCACACCGGGGAGTCCTTAACCCCGGGATTTAACCACAGGAAGCAAGGTCATCGGGTGACCGAGGCTAACCAGAATCCACGCCGTCATCATCCCGAAGGATGTAGACGTTCTTGCTGAATCAGCTACATCATATGAACATCCCCATACTAATGCACTGTATACATGTGGATTTAGATGGTTTCTTGGTATGGCAAGTCACTTGAAGATCTCCTACAATCTCTGTCATTGTTTGGATAGGCTTCTTTATTGAGAGGGAGGGAGGGAGGGAGGGAGGGAGGGAGGGAGGGAGGGAGGGAGGGAGGGAGGGAGGGAGGGAGGGAGGGAGGGAGGGAGGGAGGGAGGGAGGGAGGTCTGGTACAGTGTATTATAATAACATTGAATACACTGTATAGTATCAGCTAATCCTCTCTGCTACCTGGAGATAGATGCCAAGGCTTCTGGGTAATTTAAAAAGTAGGGCACCCAATATAATCTCCGTGATTAAAGATGAATTTTTCCCGGCCTGGCAACCTTTATTAAAACTAAAGAGCAGCGACGCTCTGGGCTGATACGGAGCAGGTGGGGTGGGTGGAGGGAAGTGCAAGCGAGGGAGAGATCGTAATGGAAATAATAAATGATATGCCACAGACCCATTATGGCTGAATGTTTGAACATGAGCTCTCATTAAGATGTTGGGGATGAGTTGACTGGAGATCAACTTGAAGGAATAGCCCAATACAGTGTATTCCATACGTCAGTACAGACACAAAAACATTCAAACAACTCATCCCATCATTGACTAAATATAAACTTATGTGGTGCACTGATGTTACGTAGGGGACATTAATGGGAATTTGTATATCTCTACAGGGGGAAATTAATGGGAATTTGTATATCTCTACAGGGGAAAATGTATGGGAATTTGTATATCTCTGGGGGAAATTAATGGGAATTGGTATATCTCTGGGGGAAATTAATGGGAATTTGTATATCTCTGGGGGAAATTAATGGGAATTTGTATATCTCTGGGGGAAATTAATGGGAATTTGTATATCTCTGGGGGAAATTAATGGGAATTTGTATATCTCTATGGGGAAATTAATGAGAATTTGTATATCTCTGGGGGAAATTAATGGGAATTTGTATATCTCTATGGGGAAATTAATGGGAATTTGTATATCTCTGGGGGAAATTAATGGGAATTTGTATATCTCTCTAGGGGAAATTCATACGAATTTGCATCCTTGAACCAGACGTCACACTTTGGGTTGCTATAGGCAACTAGAACATAGGACATTGAGGTCTAGATGGAGATGTCTTGTAGAACCAGACGACATGTGAAAAGACTCTAATGCTCCCGAAGACATATCTTTTGTTTTCTATTTACTCTGCAGAACTAACCAGAACTAACCATGTCTAGACACATTGTCTGTTTTCCAAGGCAGTCCTGAAACAGCAGCAGACGAACCAAACTACTCTCATGAAAACAACCGATTCATATATTGACGGTATACCCAAAGTCCAAAAGTCCACAGATGTAAGTATTTTCCAACAAAACACAGCTTACATTTTCAAGTTCATGTTTTTCAGCAGTTGTTCCTCTCCTTGTATGGAATGATGCTTCTAAAAAGCCTTTTTCAACCACAATCTCTACTTTTGCCATTTGACACTTATCTCAGCTTGGTGATAAACTGAATTCTTTGATCAGTGTGTTCCTCATCACCAACGACTGTTACGTAAACATGGAGACGGTTAGGAAAACATGCCTGATATTAGATCAACATACTGGACTGGAGTCCAAATACAGGCATATTTGGTTGGACTAATTCTCCTCACTTTTTCCATGGGAGCGGTGTTTATGCATCTAATCATTCGAAAATGTATTTGATAAAAAACACACTGGGTCACAGGACTGTACAATGAGTCAATGAGTCATGGAAAAATACAGCATTCATACATTTCAATTTGTTCAATAGAAGGAAAACAGTTCCTGGCCATAATTTTAGCCAGGACTCCAAAAGCACATTCATGTTAAACTCTTGAAATCCCAATCACTGGAGCCATAAAGCAACAGAATATTATTGCAGCTCAGAAAGCTACAGTACACTAAGCAAGCCGTTATGACCGCAGTCCACTCCTGATAAATGCAACAACCTGGTACTGTTGTATACATACAGTACAGGAATGGAGCATGCAGCCATCTATAATACAGTATATGTCAGATGCTTTGATCCTAAGCAACTTACAGTCATGCGAGCAAACATTTTACGTGTAGGTGGCACCAGTGGGAATCAAACCCACCATCCTGGTGCTGCAAGAGCCACGCTCTACTAACTGAACTACAGAGGACCATGTTCTACTAACTGAACTACAGAGGACCATGTTCTACTAACTGAACTACAGAGGACCATGTTCTACTAACTGACCTACAGAGGACCATGTTCTACTAACTGAACTACAGAGGACCATGTTCTACTAACTGAACTACAGAGGACCATGTTCTACTAACTGAACTACAGAGGACATGTTCTACTAACTGAACTACAGAGGACCATGTTCTACTAACTGAACTACAGAGGACCATGTTCTACTAACTGACCTACAGAGGACCATGTTCTACTAACTGAACTACAGAGGACCATGTTCTACTAACTGAACTACAGAGGACCATGTTCTACTAACTGAACTACAGAGGACCATGTCCTACTAACTGAACTACAGAGGACCATGTTCTACTAACTAAACTACAGAGGACCATGTTCTACTAACTGAACTACAGAGGACCATGTCCTACTAACTGAACTACAGAGGACCACGTCCTACTAACTGAACTACAGAGGACCACGTTCTACTAACTGAACTACAGAGGACCATGTTCTACTAACTGAACTACAGAGGACCATGTTCTACTAACTGAACTACAGAGGACCATGTTCTACTAACTGAACTACAGAGGACCATGTTCTACTAACTGAACTACAGAGGACCATGTTCTACTAACTGAACTACAGAGGACCATGTTCTACTAACTGAACTACAGAGGACCATGTTCTACTAACTGAACTACAGAGGACCATGTCCTACTAACTGAACTAGAGAGGACCATGTTCTACTAACTACAGAGGACCATGTTCTACTAACTACAGAGGACCACGTTCTATTAACTGAACTACAGAGGACCACGTTCTACTAACTGAACTACAGAGGACCATGTTCTACTAACTGAACTACAGAGGACCGCGTTCTACTAACTGAACTACAGAGGAACACGTTCTACTAACTGAACTACAGAGGACCACGTTCTACTAACTGAACTACAGAGGACCATGTTCTACTAACTGAACTACATAGGACCATGTTCTACTAACTGAACTACAGAGGACCATGTTCTACTAACTGAACTACAGAGGACCATGTTCTACTAACTGAACAACAGAGGACCATGTTCTACTAACTGAACTACAGAGGACCATGTTCTACTAACTGAACTACAGAGGACCATGTTCACTTCAGCCTCTGCTTTGACTACTTCTCCCGTGGCGTGGTTGGGAAGAGCTCTGTGTGTGTTGTGTGTACAGTACAGCGTGTGTTCCTGGCTGTGCAGAGAACACAGAGGCAACGGAACAGAGACTATGGCTTCTAATTAGTGGATGATTCAGAAAGTTGAGCTGTCGTAGCCGTGCCAAGTGAACCCGGAATACCAGTCCTGAGTCGATGTGCAGGGGTACGAGGTAATAACTTGCCTATAGACAAGGAATACCAGTCCTGAGTCGATGTGCAGGGGTACGAGGTAATAACTTGCCTACATACAGGGAATACCAGTCCTGAGTCGATGTGCAGGGGTACGAGGTAATAACTTGCCTATATACAGGGAATACCAGTCCTGAGTCGATGTGCAGGGGTACGAGGTAATAACTTGCCTATATACAGGGAATAACAGTCCTGAGTCGATATGCAGGGGTACGAGATAATAACTTGGCTATATACAGGGAATACCAGTCCTGAGTCGATATGCAGGGGTACGAGGTAATAACTTGGCTATATACAGGGAATACCAGTCCTGAGTCGATATGCAGGGGTACGAGGTAATAACTTGCCTATATACAGGGAATACCAGTCCTGAGTCGATATGCAGGGGTACGAGGTAATAACTTGCCTCTATACAGGGAATACCAGTCCTGAGTCGATGTGCAGGGGTACGAGGTAATAACTTGCCTCTATACAGGGAATACCAGTCCTGAGTCGATGTGCAGGGGTACGAGGTAATAACTTGCCTATATACAGGGAATACCAGTCCTGAGTCGATATGCAGGGGTACGAGATAATAACTTGCCTATATACAGGGAATACCAGTCCTGAGTTGATATGCAGGGGTACGAGGTAATAACTTGCCTATATATGGGGAATACCAGTACTGAGTGGATGTGCAGGGGTACCAGGTAATTGAGGTAGCTGTGTAGATATAGGTAGAAGTAAAGTGTGTATTGAGTGTGCATATGTATTGAGTGTGCATGTGTGTTTTGGGGTGTCAGTGTAAGTATGTGTGAGTCCAGTGTGTGAGTCCAGTGTATGAGTCCAGTGTGTGTCCAGTGTATGAGTCCAGTGTATGAGTCCAGTGTGTGTCCAGTTTGTGAGTCCAGTGTGAGTCCAGTGTGTGAGTCCAGTGTGTGTGTATAGAGTTAATGCTAGAGAACCAGTGCAAAACGGGGTAATTGCAAGTAGTCCAGGTAGCCATTTGATGAACTACTTAGCAGTCTTGTTTAGCAGTCTTATGGCTTGGAGGTAGAAGCTGTTCAGGGTCCTGTTGGCTCCAGACTTGATGCACTGGTACTGCTTTCTGTGAGGTAGCAGAGAGAACAGTCTATGACTTGGGTGGCTGTGGTTTTTGACATTTTTTTGGGCCTTCCTCTGACACCACCTGGTATAGAGCTCCTGGACGTTCTGGGCCGTACTCACTATCCTCAGTAGCGCCTTGCGGTTGGATGCCAAGTAGTTACCATACCAGGCGGTGATGCAGTATATTCAAGATGCTCTCAATGCTGCAGCTGTATAACTTTTTGAGGATCTGAGGGCCCATGTCGAATCTTTTCAGCCAACTGAGGCGGAAGAGGCATTGTGCCTTCTTCACGACTGTGTTGGTGCGTGTGGACCATGATGTGGATGGGGGCGTGCTCGGCCCTCTGTTTCCTGTAGACCACAATCAGCTCCTTTGACTTGCTAAATAGTTATTTTTCCTTTTACTGACAGCTTTATCTATTGGGAAAAGCAGAGGTCAATCAATCTAGACTGCTCTCATGTATCATCAAACATCTGAGCTGCAGGCAGGTTAGAATGTGGTATGAATTATTTGGCCTTTAAATAAAGTTATTGGAAAACGAAACTTAAAATTCCAAGATGTTAAACTGAAAGCTGTTTTGTCTCGGCCCTCCGAGTCAGCTCTTTACTTCCTGGCGTTGAGTTTGGGGCATGCCTGTTTGTAGCTTTCCTTTTTGTATATATATTTTCAGCACCATCTGAACCCATCAATAATTTGTTTGAACTGGCCTACCAAGAGGTCAAGAATGACCGAGCTGGCCCTGGACAAAGGTAAGGTTGTGGTCTCCCTGGGCACAGGTGCATATGCTGATTTTGGGTGAACAGGAGGGGACTAAGCAAACACTCCTGAGTGGCCCCCATGTTGATGGTCAGTGTGAGCCATAACCAGCCTTTCAAAGCATTTCATGGCTATAGATGTGAGTGTTACGGGGTGATAGTAATTTCGATAGGTTACCTTGGCGTTCTTGGGCACGGGGACTATGGTGGTCTGTTTAAGACATGTTGGTATTACAAATCGGATCAGGGATAGGTTGAAAATGTCAGTGAAGATGATGCTCTGAGTACGCGTTTTGTTATTTCATCTCGCCCCGCGTCCTTGCAAATGTTCATCTGCTGTGGAGAGCAAGATCACACAGTTGTCTGGAACAGCTGATGTGCTCATGCATGGTTCAGTGTTGCTTGCCTTGAAGCGGACATAGAAGGCATTTAGCTAATTTGTTAGGCTCGCATCGCTGGGCAGCTCACCGCTGGGTTTCCATTTGCAACCAATGATGGTGTGCAAGCCCTGCCTCATCCTTCAAGCGCCAGAGCTGGCATAGTAAGATTCAATCTTAGTCCTGTATTCATGCTTTGCCTGTTTGATGGCTCGTCAGAGGTCGTAGTGATATTTCTTATAAGCGTCCGGATTAGTGTCCTGCTCGTTGAAAGCGGCAGCTCTAGCCTTTAGCTCAGTATAGATGTTGCCTGTAACCTATGGCTTCTGGTTGGGATACGTATGGTCACTCTTGGGGACGATGTTGTCGATGCACTTAATAAAGCCGGTGACTGATGTGGTAAACTCCTCAATCTTATCGGATGAATCCCGGAACATGTTCGAGTCTGTGCAAACAAAACGTTCTTGTAGCTCAGCATCCGCTTCATCGGACCACTTCCGTATTGAGTGCGTCACTGGTTCTTCATGTTTGAGCTTTTGCTTGTAAGCAGGAAGCAGAAGAGCAGAGTTATGATATGATTTGCGAAAGGGGGGATGAAGGCGTTTCTGTGTGTGGAGTAAAGGTGTCCTAGAGTTTTGTTGCCTGTAGTTGCACAGGTGACATGGAAGTAAAAGTGAGGTAAAAAGGATTTTCCAGTTTCCAGTTAAGTGCCTTGCTCAAGCACACATCAACACATTTTCTCACCTTGTCGGTTTTGGGATTCAAGATGGTGACCTTTAGGTTACTGGCCCAATGCGCTGACTGCTAAATTTGGTCAGCCGGGGATTGTCAAGCAAATGTCGGTATCACGGTAATTGGCCATTAGTTAACATAAACACATTTAGTATATCCTGGCTTCCACACATAGCCTACAAGCCATTTTAAAAAGTCTACACCTTCACAATAAATCCATTATTTATTTTAGACAGGACTAAAGAAGCATGATATGAAGAAAATGTATTCTATTTCAAAAGAACAGAATAGCATACTCTGAGTTGTCCTTATGTTAGGTCCTGATCTGGCTTTGCCATATGGCTGTTGGCTACACTAGTTCATTTAGTAGACAAGATTTGCTTATAATTCCAAGGCATTGTTTTATATTATTTTATAGTGTGAAGAATACAATTGAACAAAGCTGAAAAAAATATAAATCTTTTCTCCAAAGCGCGCATATTCTGTGTTGAGCAGTTAGCAAATAAATAAGTACCCCTATATGCTTAATTTAGACTTATTCATGTAACTTAAGTTGTGATACAAACGTTGGGCTGTATGTTTAGATTTTTAATACGTTCTAAGGCTGCATGATGAGACTCTAATGATGATTTGAAAAAAGTTGATTGAAAGGCATGAGCTCTGCTTTGTTTTTTTGCGCAGGCTGTACACACTTCATCAGTCTCTCATTCACAATTTGACAAGCACTTGATAATGCCTCAAATTTCAGGGTGGCATCCCCTTTGTGTACATAATGCAACCTAAAAAAATCCATGCCTTTTGCGGCCTGGAGTGCTGCATTGTGCCCTTCTCCCTGAGTGTGTTGCACACGGGTCTTTCTCACAGGCTACAAGTGAAGACAGACACATCGGGGACGCAGCTGCGTGCGATCCAATTCCGAGGTGCATATTGAAGATATTGGAAGAACTGTCCACATTTACTTTTCGTCAGCCAACAAGATGAGTAGGCCTGACGAACAGCAAAAGCACTAGCCTATGTCAATCTACTATACCCCATAATAGTAAAGTTGACCTATTGTATTCTGTGTGAGAAATAAATATTCCAAACATAGTCCAGGATAGTTGTGGGACGCAATAGATCCCAAATTAATACAACCACTAGCATCAAAAAACCTTTTTTATGCAACGTGGCTGATGCAACAGATCATAACGTTTAGCTTAAAATGTTGATAAACTATTAGGCTATTTCTTCACATTATAAGCGCAGCAATGCGCACATGGTAGTAGCCTATAAACACAATAGTTCCATTAGCGGAAAACACCATTATCAAAAGTGACCGCAAATGCAATTATGCATGTGATGCTTTTATTATAAAGGTGTATTTTTATGGTTAAAATGATCTTCTCCAAACTTGAAACTCACATGCTCCTTATGTATGTAGTTAGGCTCTACAACCCTTGTAAAGCAGATTAATGTGCTTTATTTTAAGAAGTTATTTGGCCACTTTATACCACCTTATTAAAACATATAGGCCTGTGGGCTAGGCTACATGAGGTGTGCGACTATGATTCGAACAAGTCGCAAAAAAAAGGTGTTGTTTCTTATGCTGGGCATCATTCACAAGTGATAATATATAATTCACAACTGATAGGCTAATATTGTCACTCATCAGACTATTCTTGATTTAATCTTGTCTTTACATATACTAAATATTATATATATGACATTTGTTTTATTTAGAATGGACCATTATCATGCACCTGTATCGAAACAGGGGCAGCGGGTAAAAATACATGTAATCTATGCACTTAAATAGCAAATGGGGGACGCTTTTCCCTGTGGTTCATTTTCATGCCAGCCAGGTAGGCTATACTCCTGTTGTAAAGATAAGCAATGTGCTTAATATTAGGGAAGTTGAGAAATAAATATAGTAGGCCTAGCCTATAGAAACCTGATGGGATATTCCTCTTTTTATTAGTGGCCATCACACCATTCTCCCGCAATTGAAAAACCTATAGAAATATTACGCAACATGAGCTCATGGGCTGTCATGAAGTCTTTGATTAGATTTTAGATCATATTTACATTCATGTCAGAGTGATTAGAGGAACAATAGAGTGCTGTGTACCAGGCAGTTAGCACGTTTGATAGGCTACTAATGACCAGCAGCAGCATCAGAGCTTGGAGAAGCCTAATTGCTGTGACTGAACGGTAACGTGGAATTTGACTTCCTTCATGACCCGTGACTGCCGGTGTGGCGGTAATACGGTCAATCAACAGCCCTAGCGAGGCGGACTACTTTGTGGGCCCCGGCACTCAGCAGCCCAATGTTTTCCTGTCACGTGCTGCACAAGGCTCATTAGCGCAGGACTGTTGTAGTGTGATGACGCATACACGATTCAGACAGCAGCCCCCACGCGGAGCTCCGTCACCAGGCCCATTCGTCTTATCTTCAGCTAAATTATGCAGAAAACACTGCACATCTCTGAAAACCCGGCACAGCTTTTTCTACCCAATTGTCTGGTGGCAGATGCTACAGTACAACACACACACACGCACGCACACGCACACGCACACGCACACACCTAAGTTAATTAAGTCAAGATTCGTTTTTTCCCTGTTTTCCTACCGGCTCTCCACTTTGGAACATTGTCTTGTTACATTCCTATGGTTCTGTTCTACCCTGGATGGGTGTTCTGTCAACATAAGATCTAATGTTTAACTACTGTATCTGGGCTTTCAAACTCCCATAATCCATCACTGTTTAGTGACAGCAGAATGAGGTTAATCTAATGTTTTGTCTTTGTATTTATTATGTCCTGCAAAATTAATATACAATTTATAAAAACATTACAATTCATTCATTACAGATTTCACAACACTCTAAGTGTGTGCCCTCAGGCCCCTACTCTACTACCACATATCTACAACACAAAATCCATGTGTACGTGTGTGTATAGTACGTATGTTATCATGTGTGTGTATGCAAATGTATATAGCCTCACTACTGTTATTTTTCACTGTCTTTTTACTGTTGTTTTTATGTCTTTACTTACCTATTGTTAAACTAATACCTTTACTGCACTGTTGCTTAGAGCCTGTAAGTATTCGGCGCTCGTGATAAAAAACGTTGTTACCTGATGTGTAATAAAGTTCCATGTAGTAATGTAGTAATGGCTCTATGTAGTACTGTGTGCCTCCCATAGTCTGTTCTTGACTTGCGGATTTTGAAGAGACCTCTGGTGGCATGTCTTGTGGGGTAGCCTTGGGTGTCCAAGCTGTGTGCCAGTAGTTCAAAGAGCCAGATCGGTTCATTCAACATGTCATTACCTCTCACAAATACAAGTAGTAATGAAGTCAATCTCTCCTCCACTTTGAGCCAGGAGAGATTTACATACATATTATTAATGTTAGCTCTCTGTGTACATCCAAGGGCCAGCCGTGCTGCCCTGTACTGAGCCAATTGCAATTTTCCTAAGTCCCTCTTTGTGGCACCTGACAACACTACTGAACAGTAGTCTAGGTGCGACAAAACTAGAGCCTGTAGGACCTGCCTTGTTGATAGTGCTGTTAAGAAGGTAGAGCAGTGCTTTATTATGGACAGACTTCTCACCATCTTAGCTACTGTTGAATCAATATGTTTTGACCATGACAGTTTACAATCCAGGGTTACTCCAAGTAGTTTAGTCACCTCAACTTGCTTAATTTCCACATTATGTATTACAAGATTTAGTTGAGGTCTAGGGTTTAGTGAATGATTTGTCCCAAATAAAATGCTTTTAGATTTGAAATATTTATGACTAACTTATTCCTTGCCACCCATTCTGAAACTAACTGCAGCTCTTTGTTAAGTGTTGCAGTCATTTCAGTCTCTGTAGTAACTGATGTGTATAGTGTTGAGTCATTCGCATACATAGACGAACTGGCTTTACTCAAAGCATGTCATTAGTAAAGATTGAAAAAAGTAAGGGGCCTAGACAGCTGCCCTGGGGTATTCAAGATTCTACCTGGATTATGTTGGAGGATGAAGGGGGGGGGAGGGGGAGAGAGGAGGGAGAGGAGGGTGAGGAGGGTGAAGGGAGGGAGGAAGGAGAGGAGGGTGAGAGGAGGGTGAGAGGAGGAAGAGAGGAGGGAGGAGGGTGAGGAGGGTGAAGGGAGAGAGAAGGGTGAAGGGAGAGAGGAGGGAGGAAGGAGAGGAGGGTGAGGAGGGTGAAGGGAGAGAGGAGGGAGGGGCAAGAGATTAGGGACGAGGGAGAGAGGAGGGTGAAGGGAGAGAGGAGGGAGGAGGGAGAGAGAGAGGAGGGAGAGGAGGGAGAGGAGGGTGAGGAGGGTGAAGGGAGAGAGGACGGTGAAGGGAGCATGAAGGGAGGGGTGAGAGGAGGGAGAAGGGAGAGAGGAGGGTGAGGAGGGTGAAGGGTGAGGAGGGTGAAGGGAAACACGAGGGGTCAGAGGAGGGAGAAGGGAGGGTGAAGGGAGAGAGGAAGAGGGGTAAGAGGAGGGGTGAGAGAGGAGGAGGGGGGAGACAGACAGCAGCAATTACAGCTGATCTCGACTAGGATCTCCACAGAGGGGAGGAGCGAAAAATAGAGTCAGCGAGAGAGGGAGGGGGATGTAAGAGTGGGAGAGAGAACGAAAGAGGGAGAGGGAGAACGAGATAGGGACATAGTTATAGTGGGCGTAGAGGTACACATGAGAGAGAGAGAGAGAGAGAGAGAGAGAGAGAGAGAGAGAGAGAGAGAGAGAGAGAGAGAGAGAGAGAGAGAGAGAGAGAGAGAGAGAGCAGCGCACTGGTCTCTCCATCCCTCTACTGTAAAGCCTCTATTGGAGCGCCGGTGGTCTCTCCAACTGTCTACTGAGCCACTGGGTCGTGGAGCCCAGAGGACTAGGAGGACCAGGGGGAGGTCATCAGGCCCTTGGCAGAGTACTGCTGCTGGAGATACAGGGTGGCAGCAGCACGGGGGGCCGACGGGGGCCGCGGTGGCGGGGGGGATGGCCCCCGGGGGTCGTTTGCAGCCAGGGGGTCCTGGACCACAGATCACATGAGCGAGATGTCGCTCAGCGGGCGTGACAGCATCCCCCAGGAAGGGGCGGCGGGGACGAGGAACGCACGAGTCAAGCGGGCGGTGCGCCTCTCGTCCATCGTGGCTCAGGAGGTGAGTGATAGGCCGGCCAGTGTTACCCAGGGATACCTGACCATTGTTGCCCGACCAGAGCCAGGATCCAGCGGGTTTGCGGGGGTTAACTTGGTTGTCCTCTAGGGAGAGACCATGGGTTTGGCCTGTAGATGTATTATTCTATGGAGAGCGACTGTACAGCTGCTACTACCCAGGGAAAGAATCTGTAGCCGGACAGGAGTGCATTGAACTCCACTCCTCTCTCCTCTCCCCTGTCTCTGTACTGACTTTGTTGACTTATTCCCTCTATAAAGCGCATTGCCTGAGGGAGCTAGACTAGCGCTCAGCAACCCAAGCTCAAACCCAGGGTGAATGTTATTTGATTGTGTAACCCCGGAGATTCCAATTTTAGAAATGCGAGCCTCAAGCCCCACAGAGCAAATAAAGATGTCCAATATCTCATTCAGGTGGAGATGGAGGTGTGGCTCTCTGTTAGATACGCGAGACGAGGCGTTAAGAGTCTTTATTGATGACATTCTTCAAATGTCGCCATTTACACTCTCCTCTCAGTGGCTTCTGTAAATAGAGCCATCAGAGAGACATCGCCACCGCTGTTACTAGAGAGAGAGGGAGGAGGGATGGAAGGAGAGTGGAGAAAGATATACAGATCAAGACAGAAAAATATATTAAGAGAGAAATACAGTATAACAGTAGAATGAGGGAGGGTGAGTGGAGAGAGAAATACAGTATAACAGTAGAATGAGGGAGGGTGAGTGGAGAGAGTGAGAGAGAAATACAGTATAACAGTAGAATGAGGGAGGGTGAGTGGAGAGAGAAATACAGTATAACAGTAGAATGAGGGAGGGTGAGTGGAGAGAGAAATACAGTATAACAGTAGAATGAGGGAGGGTGAGTGGAGAGAGTGAGAGAGAAATACAGTATAACAGTAGAATGAGGGAGGGTGAGTGGAGAGAGTGAGAGAGAAATACAGTATAACAGTAGAATGAGGGAGGGTGAGTGGAGAGAGAAATACAGTATAACAGTAGAATGAGGGAGGGTGAGTGGAGAGAGAAATACAGTTTAAACCTGATGAGGACAGAGGGCGCTGTTGTCACTTTGGGGGAAAAACGTGCCCAATTTAAACGGCCTCGTACTCAATTCTTGCTCGTACAATATGGATATTATTATTACTATTGGATAGAAAACACTCTCTAGTTTCTAAAACCGTTTGAATTATATCTGTGAGTAAAACCGAACTCATTTGGCACAAAATTCCTGATAAGGAAGTGGAAAATCTGAAATCGATGCTCTCTTCTGGGTCCTGCCTATAAATGGGCATGATACCTATTAGTATACATGCACGTCATACACCTTCCCCTGGATGTCAAGATGCAGTGAGAGAAGAAATGGAGTGTTTATCTTGGTCTGAGATGGAATACGTCCTCTTGGAATTACGTGTCACCCATTTCCTGTTTTCAGGAAGGCGCGAAGTTGGACCTGGATTTGCCTTCTGAATAGCTGTCGTTATAGGCGACTACTATCTCCGGCTTTGATTTTATTTGATACATGTGACAATATCATCGTAAAGTATGTTTTTTCAATATAGTTTTATTAGATTTTTGAAATTTATTCGGGACGTTAGGCGTGTTGCGTTGTGTGCCTTTGTTCAGAAAGGAGAGCTTCGCGCCACTTGGCTAGTGCGCTTGCTAATTCAAGAGGGAAAATGGACGTTCTAAATCCAAACAACGATTGTTCTTGACAAAGGACACCTTGTACAACATTCTGATGGAAGATCAGCAAAAGTAGGACCCATTTTATGATGTTATTTCATATATCTGTCGAACTGTGTACTATTAGTTTTGCGCCCAGGTTTTGGGCACTCGGTCGACATAACGTAAGCCTTATGTGGTAATGAAGTTATTTTTAGAATTCTAACACGGCGATTGCATTAAGAACTAGTGTATCTATCATTTCCTATACAACATGTATTTTTTTGTTATGTTTATGAATAGCTATTTGGTCAGAATATGTGTGTCAGAAAAAGTGTCAGAAAAAAATCCGGACGTTGTGGGACAAAATAGCTACGTTAGCACAATGTATAACCACTGATTTCAGCTCTAAATATGCACATTTTCGAACAAAACATAAGTGTATGTATAACCTGATGTTATAGGACTGTCATCTGATGAACCTTATCAAGGTTTGTCAAAAATTATATATCTTTTGCTGGTGTGTCACGATCGCTAACTTTTGCTGCTGGGAAATGGCTTGTGTTTCTGGCTATTGTGGTAAGCTAATATAACGCTATATTGTGTTTTCGCTGTAAAACACTTAAGAAATCGGAAATATTTGCTGGATTCACAAGATGCTTGTCTTTCATTTGCTGTACACTATGTATTTTTCAGAAATGTTTTATGATGAGTAATTAGGTATTTGACGTTGGTGTCTGTAATTATTCTGGCTGCTTTCGGTGCAATTTCTGATTGTAGCTGCAATGTAAACTATGATTTATACCTGAAATATGCAAATTTTTCGAACAAAACATAGATTTATTGAATAACATGTTATAAGACTGTCATCTGATGAAGTTGTTTGTTGGTTAGTTTGGTTGGTTCTTGGTTAGTTAGGTTGGCTTTGTGCATGCTACCTGTGCTGTGAAAAATGTCTGTCCTTTTTTGTATTTGGTGGTGAGCTAACATAAATATATGTGCTGTTTTCGCTGTAAAACATTTTAAAAATCGGACATGTTGGCTGGATTCACAAGATGTGTACCTTTCATTTGCTGTATTGGACTTGTTAATGTGTGAAAGTTAAATATTTCTAAAAAATATATTTTGAATTTCGCGCTCTGCCTTTTCAGTGGAATGTGGGAGGAGTTCCGCTGGCGGAACGCTGGAGCAGTAAAGGATAACAGTAGAATGAGGGAGGGTGAGTGGAGAGAGAAATACAGTATAACAGCAGAATGAGGGAGGGTGAGTGGAGAGAATGAGAGAGAAATACAGTATAACAGTAGAATGAGGGAGGGTGAGTGGAGAGAGAAATACAGTATAACAGTAGAATGAGGGAGGGTGAGTGGAGAGAGAAATACAGTATAACAGCAGAATGAGGGAGGGTGAGTGGAGAGAATGAGAGAGAAATACAGTATAACAGTAGAATGAGGGAGGGTGAGTGGAGAGAGAAATACAGTATAACAGTAGAATGAGGGAGGGTGAGTGGAGAGAGAAATACAGTATAACAGTAGAATGAGGGAGGGTGAGTGGAGAGAGAAATACAGTATAACAGTAGAATGAGGGAGGGTGAGTGGAGAGAGAAATACAGTATAACAGTAGAATGAGGGAGGGTGAGTGGAGAGAGAAATACAGTATAACAGTAGAATGAGGGAGAGTGAGTGGAGAGAGAAATACAGTATAACAGTAGAATGAGGGAGGGTGAGTGGAGAGAGAAATACAGTATAACAGTAGAATGAGGGAGGGTGAGTGGAGAGAGAAATACAGTATAACAGTAGAATGAGGGAGGGTGAGTGGAGAGAGAAATACAGTATAACAGTAGAATGAGGGAGGGTGAGTGGAGAGAGAAATACAGTATAACAGCAGAATGAGGGAGGGTGAGTGGAGAGAATGAGAGAGAAATACAGTATAACAATAGAATGAGGGAGGTTGAGTGGAGAGAGTGAGAGAGAAATACAGTATAACAGTAGAATGAGGGAGGGTGAGTGGAGAGAGTGAGAGAGAAATACAGTATAACAGTAGAATGAGGGAGGGTGAGTGGAGAGAGAAATACAGTATAACAGTAGAATGAGGGAGGGTGAGTGGAGAGAGACATACAGTATAACAGTAGAATGAGGGAGGGTGAGATTAGAGAGTGAGAGAGAAATACAGTATAACAGTAGAATGAGGGAGGGAGGGTGAGTGGAGAGAGAAATACAGTATAACAGTAGAATGAGGGAGGGTGAGTGGAGAGAGAAATACAGTATAACAGTAGAATGAGGGAGGGTGAGATTAGAGAGTGAGAGAGAAATACAGTATAACAGTAGAATGAGGGAGGGTGAGTGGAGAGAGAAATACAGTATAACAGTAGAATGAGGGAGGGTGAGTGGAGAGAGAAATACAGTATAACAGTAGAATGAGGGAGGGTGAGTGGAGAGAGAAATACAGTATAACAGTAGAATGAGGGAGGGTGAGTGGAGAGAGAAATACAGTATAACAGTAGAATGAGGGAGGGTGAGTGGAGAGAGTGAGAGAGAAATACAGTATAACAGTAGAATGAGGGAGGGTGAGTGGAGAGAGAAATACAGTATAACAGTAGAATGAGGGAGGGAGAGTGGAGAGAGAAATACAGTATAACAGTAGAATGAGGGAGGGTGAGTGGAGAGAGACATACAGTATAACAGTAGAATGAGGGAGGGTGAGTGGAGAGAGAAATACAGTATAACAGTAGAATGAGGGAGGGTGAGTGGAGAGAGAAATACAGTATAACAGTAGAATGAGGGAGGGTGAGTGGAGAGAGAAATACAGTATAACAGTAGAATGAGGGAGGGTGAGTGGAGAGAGTGAGAGAGAAATACAGTATAACAGTAGAATGAGGGAGGGTGAGTGGAGAGAGACATACAGTATAACAGTAGAATGAGGGAGGGTGAGTGGAGAGAGACATACAGTATAACAGTAGAATGAGGGAGGGTGAGATTAGAGAGTGAGAGAGAAATACAGTATAACAGTAGAATGAGGGAGGGTGAGTAGAGAGAGAAATACAGTATAACAGTAGAATGAGGGAGGGTGAGTGGAGAGAGAAATACAGTATAACAGTAGAATGAGGGAGGGTGAGTGGAGAGAGTGAGAGAGAAATACAGTATAACAGTAGAATGAGGGAGGGTGAGTGGAGAGAGAAATACAGTATAACAGTAGAATGAGGGAGGGTGAGTGGAGAGAGAAATACAGTATAACAGTAGAATGAGGGAGGGTGAGTGGAGAGAGAAATACAGTATAACAGCAGAATGAGGGAGGGTGAGTGGAGAGAATGAGAGAGAAATACAGTATAACAGTAGAATGAGGGAGGTTGAGTGGAGAGAAGGTGAGAGAGAAATACAGTATAACAGTAGAATGAGGGAGGGTGAGTGGAGAGAGTGAGAGAGAAATACAGTATAACAGTAGAATGAGGGAGGGTGAGTGGAGTAGAGAAATACAGTATAACAGTAGAATGAGGGAGGGTGAGTGGAGAGAGACATACAGTATAACAGTAGAATGAGGGAGGGTGAGATTAGAGAGTGAGAGAGAAATACAGTATAACAGTAGAATGAGGGAGGGTGAGTGGAGAGAGAAATACAGTATAACAGTAGAATGAGGGAGGGTGAGTGGAGAGAGAAATACAGTATAACAGTAGAATGAGGGAGGGTGAGTGGAGAGAGAAATACAGTATAACAGTAGAATGAGGGAGGGTGAGTGGAGAGAGAAATACAGTATAACAGTAGAATGAGGGAGGGTGAGTGGAGAGAGAAATACAGTATAACAGTAGAATGAGGGAGGGGAGTGGAGAGAGAAATACAGTATAACAGTAGAATGAGGGAGGGTGAGTGGAGAGAGAAATACAGTTAACAGTAGAATGAGGGAGGGTGAGTGGAGAGAGTGAGAGAAATACAGTATAACAGTAGAATGAGGGGGTGAGTGGAGAGAGACATACAGTATAACAGTAGATGAGGGAGGGTGAGTGGAGAGAGACATACAGTATAACAGTAGAATGAGGGAGGGGAGATTAGAGAGTGAGAGAGAAATACAGTATAACAGTAGAATGAGGGAGGGTGAGTGGAGAGAGAAATACAGTATAACAGTAGAATGAGGGAGGGTGAGTGGAGAGAGTGAGAGAGAAATACAGTGCAGATATTGTTTGAGTTCTGGAAGGATAATTAGTGTAGTCATAATTGCTCTCTGAGTAAAACGGTGGGTAAAACAGGCTCAAGTCAAATGTGTTCCAAATGTATGGTAGAGCGTGGCGCCAGGGTTGTGGGTTCTATTCCCACGGGGGACCAGTATGCAAATGTATGCACTGGTCCAGTCGCCCTGGATAAGAGTGTCTGCTAAGTGACTAAAATTTACATTTTTAAATACTATAAACAGGAGGCTACTGTCCTCAGGTGGCTCTAAGAAAGCAACACTTCTTAGACTGGTTGTGTCATATTCTCTACAATGAACCAGAGCGTGAGTTCACTCCATAGACATGATGTATACCATATTCTCTACTACAGTATTAACCACAGTGTGAGTTCACTCCATAGACATGATGTATATCATATTCTAATTTTATTTATATGGTTCACTCACAACGAGCCGCTTACATGGATATTGTGTGATAGTTTTTGTAGCACAACCGGTCTGTCAGTATTGATGAATAATTATGTGTGCTGCAAAATGGGATGGTGTGGTGGGGGACTGTGCTGGGGGATATGGGATGGTGTGGTGGGGGACTGTGCTGGGGGATATGGGATGGCATGCTGGGGGATATGGGATGGCGTGGTGGGGGACTGTGCTGGGGGATATGGGATGGCGTGCTGGGGGATATGGGATGGCGTGCTGGGGGATATGGAATGGCGTGGTGGGGGACTGTGCTGAGAGAGAGAGAGAGGAGGAGAGAGGAGAGAGAGAGAGAGGAGAGAGAGAGAGAGAGAGAGAGAGAGAGAGAGAGAGAGAGAGAGAGAGAGAGAGAGCGAGAGGAGAAGAGAGAGAGAGAGAGAGTGACGAGAGAGAGAGAGTGACGAGAGAGAGAGAGAGAGAGAGAGAGAGAGAGAGAGAGAGAGAGAGAGAGAGAGAGAGAGAGAGAGAGAGAGAGAGAGATCCTACCTAATCAGTGACCATAATGTAAACAGGCTCCATCCTACCTGATCAGTGACCATAATGGAAACAGGCTCCATCCTACCTGATCAGTGACCATAATGGAAACAGGCTCCATCCTACCTGAACAGTGACCATAATGGAAACAGGCTCCATCCTACCTGAACAGTGACCATAATGTAAACAGGCTCCATCCTACCTGATCAGTGACCATAATGTAAACAGGCTCCATCCTACCTGAACAGTGACCATAATGTAAACAGGCTCCATCCTACCTGAACAGTGACCATAATGTAAACAGGCTCCATCCTACCTAATCAGTGACCATAATGGCGCCATCCTACCTAATCAGTGACCATAATGTAAACAGGCTCCATCCTACCTAATCAGTGACAATAATGGAAACAGGCTCCATCCTACCTAATCAGTGACCATAATGGAAACAGGCTCCATCCTACCTAATCAGTGACCATAATGTAAACAGGCTCCATCCTACCTAATCAGTGACCATAAGGGGTAATAGGATCCCTCACTGAAAAGTTATATCAACAATTTCCACCTAGAGATGTTTGTCGTTCAACGCAGAAGTGACTGACTGGGGTGAAGGAGGAGGGAGACGGGGGTGAGAAAGAGGGGTTCCAACCAAACAACCGCCATCCATCACGTTTACAAACAATGCCTTTAAATGCAGCAATCCGTGACTATGGACAAATAAATCAAGACTGTCTTCCTCTGAGCCTTAAATTATATCCCCTCCACCAGCCAACCAGCCACCTCTCATCTCCCAGAGGCCTTGGCGTGGCACCTGATGGAACGCACCTGGTGCCTGGAAGCCTCCCTCGTTCTCTGCCCCCCTCTCCCCCCTCTCCTATTTCTCCCAGTCTCTCACCCAGTCCTCCCTTAGTTTCTCCCCCCTCTTCACTCTCTCCCAGTCTACCCTGGTCTTCGTCTTTCTCCTGTAGTCTCCTCCACCCTAGTCTTCCCATCTTTCCCCTGTAGTCTCTAACCCACTCTCTCCTTTTTTGTTTAATCTCTATAAATTGAGTGGGAGAGAAACCAGTCGTTTTCCAAAACAACACATGACTCACGCCATAACAAAGTTAGACCACCACAGTCAGAAAAAAATACTGTCAAAGTACAGTAACCTCTAGGATGGTGAGTAGCCAATATGGAGTCAGCGTAAAGGTATTGTTTCATGGAGTGTAAGTCGCTCTGGATAAAATGTAAAAGTTATTGGTGTTGGTTATTTAGTATGTAGAAGTACTAGACGGTAGTATGCAGTAGTAAGTATGCAGTAAGTATGTAGTAAGTATGTACTATACATACAGTACCTGTCAAAAGTTTAGACACACCTACTCAATCAAGGGTTTTTCTTTATTTTTACTATTTTCTACATTGTAGAATAATAGTGAAGACATCAAAACTATGAAATAACACATATGGAATCATGTAGTAACCAAAAAAGTGTTAAACAAATCAGAATATATTTTATATTTGAGATTCTTCAAAGTAGCCACCCTTTGCCTTGATGACAGCTTTGCACACTCTTGGCATTCTCTCAACCAGCTTCATGAGGTAGTCACCTGGAATCTCTCAAACCTATAGGCCCCGGGAAAAGTACTGCACTTAGTTAGGAAATAAGGTGTGATTTGGGAAGCAAACAATGTTTCATCTGAACAGATGGTGTACACACACACACACACACACACACACACACACACACACACACACACACCACACACACACACACACACACACACACACACACACACACACACACTCATACATACACACACACACACACACACACACACACACACAGACATATACACACACACACACACAATACAGACACACGCTGGCAAAACAGGCAGTATTGCCATGTCCAGAAGTAGCCATCTCCTTCTGTGCTCTTCATCCCTCTGGCGTTATGCCACTCTCCCACTCCTCCAGATACTGTGTGTGTGCTTGCTTCTTGCATGTGTGTGTGTGTGTGTATGCGTGTGTTCCTGGGTGCATCAGTGTCTTTGACTGTGCATGTATATCTGTCTGTGTGCGTGCATGGTGAGCATATGTATCTGTGGCTGGTGGCTGGTGGCTAGTGGCTGGTGGCTGGAGGCTGGTGGCTGTGGCTTGTGGCTGGTGGCTGGAGGCTGGTAGCTGTGGCTGGTAGCTGTGGTTGGTGGCTGTGACTGGTGGCTGGTGGCTGTGGTTGGTGGCTGTTGATTGTGGCTAGTGATGGTGGCTGGTAGCTCTGGTTGGTGGCTGGTGACCAGTGGCTGGTGGCCGGTGGCTGGTAGCTGTGGGTGGTGGCTGGAGGCTGGTGGCTGTGGCTTGTGGGTGGTGGCTTGTGGGTGGTGGCTGGTGGTTGGTGGCTGGTGGCTGTGGTTGGTGGCTGTGACTGGTGGCTGGTGGCTGTGGTTGGTGGCTGTTGATTGTGGCTAGTGATGGTGGCTGGTAGCTGTGGTTGGTGGCTGTGACTGGTGGCTGGTGGCTGTGGTTGGTGGCTGTTGATTGTGGCTAGTGATGGTGGCTGGTAGCTCTGGTTGGTGGCTGGTGACCAGCGGCTGGTGGCCGGTGGCTGGTAGCTGTGGTTGGTGGCTGTGGCTGGTGGTTGGTGGTTGGTGGCTGGTGGCTGGTGGCTGGTGGCTGGTGGCTGGTGGCTAGTGATTGTGGCTGGTGGCTGGTAGCTCTGGTTGGTGGCTGTGGCTGGTGGCTAGTGACCGGTGGCTGGTAGCTGTGGTTGGTGGCTGTGGCTGGTGGCTGGTGGCTGTGGTTGGTGGCTTTTAGCTGTGGCTAGTGGCACACCCACATACAGATATACTGTACAGATGTAGGATCTTAATTTGAGCCAGTTTGCTACAGCAGGAACATGATCCTGCAGCAACAGGAAATGTGAATTTGTATGTGGATTATACTTAATGGACATTTTTGTAGGGGTTGACATTTCTAAATGGAAATTACAAACAGAAGCCTGTTGAACCTCAAATACACATAGCTTTACATTTCCTGCTTTGCAGGAAAATTCTCCTGCAACAGGGTGATCAAATTAATATCCTACACTTGTAGACACACGTATACACAGACACCTACTGTATGTTTTATACCTTCTGGTTATTACAACTCCTCTTCAGTAGTTTACTGTTCCTTATGTAATTACATTCAACTTGTGGAATCATCATGCTGTTTCCCCATCTGGAACTTCCTTCTGCTATCCTAGATCATAGGACTAAGCACAAAGAAAGAGTTGGAGAGAGAGGGAGAGAGAGAGAGAGGGAGAGAGAGAGAGGGAGGGAGAGAGAGAGGGGGGGGAGAGAGAGGGAGAGAGAGATGGAGAGAAGGGGGGGAGAAGGAGGGAGAGGGAGAGAGAGAGGGAGAGAGCGAGAGAGCGAGAGAGAGGAAGAGAGGGAGAGAGAGGGTAGAGAGAGAGAGGAAGAGAGGGAGAGAGGGAGAGAGTGAGAGAGAGAGAGACTGCCCGAGTGCCCATTTCTCTCTCTCCCCTCTCTCTCTCTCTCTCTTTCTCTCTCTCCCCCCCTCTCTCTCCCCCTCTGTCTCTCTCTCTCTCTCTCTCTCTCTCTCTCTCTCTCTCTACCCTCTCTCTCTACCTTTCTCCCCCCTCTACCCCTCTCTCTCTCTCGCTCTCTCTCCCCCTCTGTCTCTCCCTCTCTCCCTTCTCTCTCACCCCCCCCCCCTCTCTCTCCCCTCTTCTCTCTCTTTCTCTCCCCTCTCTCTACCTCGCTCTCTCCTCTCTCTCTCTCTGCCCTCCATCTCTCTCTCTCTTTACCTCCTTCCTCTCTACACTGCCCTCTGTCATGTCTACATTTTGATTGCAGCCAGGCTGACTGCTCTTTTGTCTGTTTGATCTCTAGAGGCCTGTCTCATTCTCACAGGACTGTTTAGAATGGCAAAAAAATCTAATCAAATCAAAGTTTATTCGTCACATGCACAGGATACAGCAGGTGTAAACAGTTTAGTGAAATGCTTACTTGCAACTCTTTAAAATAGGGAGCAAAAACAATCACTCTCTGAAGGTGAGGCTGATTCATTCCAACACTTTCATTCTTCTCTCTCCGGGTTTGATGTCATCTGTTGTAACAGCAGGCTTGTCAGACTGTTTCTGGTCAGAGTGGGTGCTCAGTATGTAGTCCGTGTCTCCTCCTCTTCAATCCCCTAGCTTCCTCAGAGGAGCGCACAGCACCACCAACACATGTGCTCCTTTCCTAATAATACCCTGTTGAATTTCCATTTGCTCCTTTGCTAATAATACCCTGTTGAATTTCCATTTGCTCCTTTCCTAATAATACCCTGTTGAATTTCCATTTGCTCCTTTCCTAATAATACCCTGTTGAATTTCCATTTGCTCCTTTCCTAATAATACCCTGTTGAATTTCCATTTGCTCCTTTCCTAATAATACCCTGTTGAATTTCCATTTGCTCCTTTCCTAATAATACCCTGTTGAATTTCCATTTCGACACATTGCTATGTTCACTTCTGCCAAGCTCCTCTTGTGTTTTTGGAATGGATTCATTCCAAATGAAGATTTACTTCCCCAGGATGTATAGTCTTGTTTATTAGCAGTGTTTTTAGTGACTTTAGTTCCTGTTTGGAGTCCATAATGCCTTATGAATACAGTTGAACTCCAGGTTGTGAAAAGACTAAAGACTATCTTCTTCTCCGTTAGTTGTAAGACCCCAATTCTTCTGAAAGATAGTGCTCTGTCTGTCTCTTCCATGTTGTGTCATCCTTCCTCACATCAAACACCCCCTGATTGACCTGGCCAGGCCCAGAGCCCATGTAAGAGGCCGGATTGCAGTTTGTCAGCCCCTGTCCGCCCTACCTGTCAGCCTCTGCCTGTCAGTCCTGTCCCCCTGTCTGTCCTCTTGTCAGCCCCTGCATGTCAGACCCTGCATGTCCTACTGCCTGTCTCCCCGTCCCCCTGCCTGTCCCCCTGTCTGTCCTCTTGTCAGCCCCTGTCCGCCCTACCTGTCAGCCTCTGCCTGTCAGTCCTGTCCCCCTGTCTGTCCTCTTGTCAGCCCCTGCCTGTCAGACCCTGCATGTCCTGCTGCCTGTCTCCCCGTCCCCCTGCCTGTCACCCCTGTCCTCCTACTTGTCAGCCTCTGCCTGTCAGTCCTGTCACCCTGTCCTCCTACCTGTCCCCCCAGCGCCTTCTACAAAATGTAAAACAAATCCTCTGAGCGCATGTGCATGTAAATTTTAATAATTCCTGAAGTCCCACTGTGTCCGTGATGACTAGTGATGACAGTGTGTTAGTGATGACAGTGTAATAGTGATGACGGTGTAATAGTGATGACGGTATATTAGTGATGACTGTGTAATAGTGATGACAGTGTATTAGTGATGACAGTGTAATAGTGATGAATGTGTATTAGTGATGACTGTGTAATAGTGATGACGGTGTAATAGTGATGACAGTGTAATAGTGGTGACAGTGTAATAGTGATGACAGTGTAATAGTGATGACAGTGTAATAGTGTAATAGTGATGACAGTGTAATAGTGATGACAGTGTAATAGTGATGACAGTGTAATAGTGATGATGGTGTAATAGTGATGACAGTGTAATAGTGATGACAGTGTAATAGTGATGACAGTGTAATAGTGGTGAATGTGTAATAGTGATGACAGTGTAATAGTGATGACAGTGTAATAGTGATGACAGTGTAATAGTGATGACAGTGTAATAGTGGTGAATGTGTAATAGTGATGACAGTGTAATAGTGATGACAGTGTAATAGTGGTGAATGTGTAATAGTGATGACAGTGTAATAGTGATGACGGTGTAATAGTGATGACGGTGTAATAGTGATGACGGTGTAATAGTGATGACGGTGTAATAGTGATGACGGTGTAATAGGGATGACTGTAATAGTGATGACGGTGTAATAGTGATGACGGTGTAATAGTGATGACGGTGTAATAGTGATGACGGTGTAATAGTGATGACGGTCTAATAGTGATGACTGTGTAATAGTGATGACTGTGTAATAGTGATGACTGTGTAATAGTGATGACGGTCTAATAGTGATGACAGTGTGATAGTGATGACTGTGTAATAGTGATGACAGTGTAATAGTGATGACTGTGTAATAGTGATGACTGTGTAATAGTGATGACTGTGTAATAGTGATGCCGGTGTAATAGTGATGCCGGTGTAATAGTGATGACTGTGTAATAGTGATGACTGTGTAATAGTGATGACTGTGTAATAGTGATGACGGTCTAATAGTGATGACAGTGTGATAGTGATGACTGTGTAATAGTGATGACAGTGTAATAGTGATGACTGTGTAATAGTGATGACGGTCTAATAGTGATGACTGTGTAATAGTGATGACGGTGTAATAGTGATGACAGTGTAATTGTGATGACAGTGTAATAGTGATGACAGTGTAATAGTGGTGAATGTGTAATAGTGATGACAGTGTAATAGTGAAGACAGTGTAATAGTGATGACAGTGTAATAGTGATGACAGTGTAATAGTGATGACAGTGTAATAGTGGTGAATGTGTAATAGTGATGACAGTGTAATAGTGATGACAGTGTAATAGTGGTGAATGTGTAATAGTGATGACGGTGTAATAGTGATGACGGTGTAATAGTGATGACGGTGTAATAGTGATGACGGTGTAATAGTGATGACGGTGTAATAGTGATGACGGTGTAATAGGGATGACTGTAATAGTGATGACTGTGTAATAGTGATGACGGTGTAATAGTGATGACGGTGTAATAGTGATGACGGTGTAATAGTGATGACGGTGTAATAGTGATGACGGTCTAATAGTGATGACTGTGTAATAGTGATGACTGTGTAATAGTGATGACTGTGTAATAGTGATGACGGTCTAATAGTGATGACAGTGTGATAGTGATGACTGTGTAATAGTGATGACAGTGTAATAGTGATGACTGTGTAATAGTGATGACTGTGTAATAGTGATGACTGTGTAATAGTGATGCCGGTGTAATAGTGATGCCGGTGTAATAGTGATGACTGTGTAATAGTGATGACTGTGTAATAGTGATGACTGTGTAATAGTGATGACGGTCTAATAGTGATGACAGTGTGATAGTGATGACTGTGTAATAGTGATGACAGTGTAATAGTGATGACTGTGTAATAGTGATGACGGTCTAATAGTGATGACTGTGTAATAGTGATGACGGTGTAATAGTGAAATTGTGATGACAGTGTAATAGTGATGACTGTGTAAGAGGGCTTTGGGTTGGATTAGACTGAATATTAGGCTCTGGTTTTTGGGGAGTCTTCAGACTTACCTGATCTAAGGAAAGTTTACAGTTTTTACCTTTAATAGATGAGGTTGTGTGTGTGTGTGTGTGTGTGTGTGTGTGTGTGTGTGTGTGTGTGTGTGTGTGTGTGTGTGTGTGTGTGTGTGTGTGTGTGTGTGTGTGTGTGTGCGCGTGCGTGTGTGCGTGTATGTGTGTCATGTGGATGACATCAGCAGGAGGCCGATGTGGAGATCGAGGTCTATCTTGAGAGTGTGAAGATCAAGGATTTAGAAGGTTTGTGGAGAGCAGAGCTGTGATTAACAGTGAGAGACGTGATCTCTCCAAATCTCACCCCTTCGTCTATTTGTCAAGTCGTGTGGTTTAAAGTGGAAGTTATTTGTGTCGTGGCGAGATAGGCCTTTTGAGTTGTGTGGGTGATGCTGATGAGTTTGATCAGCATGGAGGGAGACATTACATGCACCAGATGCTCCCATCCCGTCTCTTACCATTATAGATCTTCACCACTCAACACCTGCAGCTTGAAGCTTGATCCAGTTCTACAAGAAAACATTTATCTGGAGTCTGATAGGACATCTGTTGCTTGACGCTCAGATCCATTTATCTGGAGTCTGATAGGACATCTGTTGCTTGACGCTTAGATCCATTTATCTGGAGTCTGATAGGACATCTGTTGCTTGACGCTTAGATCCATTTATCTGGAGTCTGATAGGACATCTATTGCTTGATGCTTAGATCCATTTAGCAGGAGCCTGATAGGACATCTGTTGTTTGACGGTTAGATCCATTTATCTGGAGTCTGATAGGACATCTGTTGCTTGACGCTTAGATCCATTTATCTGGAGTCTGATAGGACATCTGTTGCTTCAAATCAAATCAAATCAAATCAAGTTTATTTTATATAGCCCTTCGTACATCAGCTAATATCTCGAAGTACAGAAACCCAGCCATAAAACCCCGAACAGCAAGCAATGCAGGTGTAGAAGCACGGTGGCTAGGAAAAACTCCCTAGAAAGGCCAAAACAAGGAAGAAACCTAGAGAGGAACCAGGCTATGAGGGGTGGCCAGTCCTCTTCTGGCTGTGCCGGGTGGAGATTATAACAGAACTATGCCAAGATGTTCAAAATGTTCATAAGTGACAAGCATGGTCAAATAATAATCATGAATAATTTTCAGTTGGCTTTTCATAGCCGATCATTAAGAGTTGAAAACAGCAGGTCTGGGACAGGTGGCGGTTCCATAACCGCAGGCAGAGCAGTTGAAACTGGAATAGCAGCAAGGCCAGGTGGACTGGGGACAGCAAGGAGTCATCATGCCCGGTAGTCCTGACGTATGGTCCTAGGGCTCAGGTCCTCCGAGAGAGAGAAAGAAAGAGAGAAGGAGAGAATTAGAGAGAGCCAAGATTTTCAAAATGTTCATAAGTGACAAGCATGGTCAAATAATAATCAGGAATAAATGTCAGTTGGCTTTTCATAGCCGATCATTAAGAGTTGAAAACAGCAGGTCTGGGACAGGTAGGGGTTCCGTAACCGCAGGCAGAACAGTTGAAACTGGAATAGCAGCAAGGCCAGGCGGACTGGGGACAGCAAGGAGTCATCATGCCCGGTAGTCCTGACGTATGGTCCTAGGGCTCAGGTCCTCCGAGAGAGAGAAAGAAAGAGAGAAGGAGAGAATTTGAGAGAGCCAAGATTTTCAAAATGTTCATAAATGACAAGCATGGTCAAATAATAATCAGGAATAAAAGTCAGTTGGCTTTTCATAGCCGATCATTAAGAGTTGAAAGCAGCAGGTCTGGGACAGGTAGGGGTTCCATAAACACAGGCAGAGCAGTTGAAACTGGAACAGCAGCAAGGCCAGGTGGACTGGGGACAGCAAGGAGTCATCATGCCCGGTTTGCCGTGACGTATGGTCCTAGGGCTCAGGTTCTCAGAGAGAGAGAAAGAAAGAGAGAACGAGAGAATTAGAGAGAGCATACTTAAATTCACACAGGACACTGGATAAGACAGGAGAAGTACTCCAGGTATAACCAACTGACCCTAGCCCCCCGACACATAAACTACTGCAGCATAAATACTGGAGGCTGAGACAGGAGGGGTCAGGAGACACTGTGGCCCCATCCGATGATACCCCCGGACAGGGCCAAACAGGAAGGATATAACCCCACCCACTTTGCCAAAGCACAGCCCCCGCACCACTAGAGGGATATCTTCAACCACCAACTTACAATCCTGAGACAAGGCCGAGTATAGCCCACAAAGATCTCCACCACAGCACAAACCAAGGGGGGGCGCCAACCCAGACAGGAAGATCACGTCAGTAACTCAACCCACTCAAGTGACGCACCCCTCCTAGGGACGGCATGAAAGAGCACCAGTAAGCCAGTGACTCAGCCCCTGTAATAGGGTTAGAGGCAGAGAATCCCAGTGGAGAGAGGGGAACCGGCCAGGCAGAGACAGCAAGGGCGGTTCGTTGCTCCAGAGCCTTTCCGTTCACCTTCACACTCCTGGGCCAGACTACACTCAATCATATGACCTACTGAAGAGATAAGTCTTCAGTAAAGACTTAAAGGTTGAGACTGAGTCTGCGTCTCTCACATGGGTAGGCAGACCGTTCCATAAAAATGGAGATCTATAGGAGAAAGCCCTGCCTCCCGCTGTTTGCTTAGAAATTTTAGGGACAATTAGGAGGCCTGCGTCTTGTGACCGTAGCATACGTATAGGTATGTACGGCAGGACCAACTCGGAAAGATAGGTAGGAGCAAGCCCATGTAACGCTTTGTAGGTTAACAGTAAAACCTTGAAATCAGCCCTTGCCTTAACAGGAAGCCAGTGTAGGGAAGCTAGCACTGGAGTAATATGATCAAATTTCTTGGTTCTAGTCAGGATTCTAGCAGCCGTATTTAGCACTAACTGAAGTTTATTTAGTGCTTTATCCAGGTAGCCGGAAAGTAGAGCATTGCAGTAGTCTAACCTAGAAGTAACAAATGCATGGATTAATTTTTCTGCATCATTTTTGGACAGAAAATTTCTGATTTTTGCAATGTTACGTAGATGAAAAAAGCTGTCCTTGAAACAGTCTTGATATGTTCGTCAAAAGAGAGATCAGGATCAAGAGTAACGCCGAGGTCCTTCACAGTTTTATTTGAGACGACTTTACAACCATCAAGATTAATTGTCAGATTTAACAGAAGATCTCTTTGTTTCTTGGGACCTAGAACAAGCATCTCTGTTTTGTCCGAGTTTAAAAGTAGAAAGTTTTCAGCCATCCACTTCCTTATGTCTGAAACACAGGCTTCTAGCGAGGGCAATTTTGGGGCTTCACCATGTTTCATTGAAATGTACAGCTGTGTGTCATCCGCATAGCAGTGAAAGTTAACATTATGTTTTCGAATAACATCCCCAAGAGGTAAAATATATAGTGAAAACAATAGTGGTCTTAAAACGGAACCTTGAGGAACACCGAAATGTACAGTTGATTTGTCAGAGGACAAACCATTCACAGAGACAAACTGATATCTTTCCGACAGGTAAGATCTAAACCAGGCCAGAACTTGTCCGTGTAGACCAATTTGGGTTTCCAGTCTCTCCAAAAGAATGTGGTGATCGATGGTGTCAAAGGCAGCACTAAGGTCTAGTAGCACGAGGACAGATGCAGAGCCTCGGTCTGACGCCATTAAAAGGTCATTTACCACCTTCACAAGTGCAGTCTCAGTGCTATGATGGGGTCTAAAACCAGACTGAAGCATTTCGTATACATTGTTTGTCTTCAGGAAGGCAGTGAGTTGCTGCGCAACAGCTTTTTCTAAAGTTTTTGAGAGGAATGGAAGATTCGATATAGGCCGATAGTTTTTTATATTTTCCGGGTCAAGGTTTGGCTTTTTCAAGAGAGGCTTTATTACTGCCACTTTTAGTGAGTTTGGTACACATCCGGTGGATAGAGAGCTGTTTATTATGTTCAACATAGGAGGGCCAAGCACAGGAAGCAGCTCTTGCAGTAGTTTAGTAAGAATAGGATCCAGTATACAGCTCGAAGGTTTAGAGGCCATGATTATTTTCATCATTGTGTCAAGAGATATAGTACTAAAACACTTAAGTGTCTCTCCCGATCCCAGGCCCTGGCAGAGTTGTGCAGATCCAGGACAGCTAAGCCCTGGAGGAATACGCAGATTCAAAGAGGAGTCCGTAATTTGCTTTCTAATGGTCATGATCTTTTCCTCAAAGAAGTTCATGAATTTATTACTGCTGAAGTGAAAGCCATCCTCTCTTGGTGAATGTTGCTTTTTAGTTAGCTTTGCAACAGTATCAAAAATACATTTTGGATTGTTCTTATTTTCCTCAATTAAGTTGGAAAAGTAGGATGA
The DNA here is from genome assembly GCF_016432855.1 of Salvelinus namaycush. Lineage (NCBI taxonomy): Eukaryota > Metazoa > Chordata > Actinopteri > Salmoniformes > Salmonidae > Salvelinus > Salvelinus namaycush. Next base: position 32,148,270 of record NC_052339.1, read on the forward strand.
TCGAGCAGCAGTGAGGGCTCTTCGGTACTGCACGGTACTGTCTTTCCAAGCTAGTCGGAAGACTTCCAGTTTGGTGTGGCGCCATTTCCGTTCCAATTTTCTGGAAGCTTGCTTCAAAGCTCGGGTATTTTCTGTATACCAGGGAGCTAGTTTCTTATGACAAATGTTTTTCGTTTTTAGGGGTGCAACTGCATCTAGGGTATTGCGCAAGGTTAAATTGAGTTCCTCAGTTAGGTGGTTAACTGATTTTTGTCCTCTGACGTCCTTGGGTAGGCAGAAGGAGTCTGGAAGGGCATCAAGGAATTTTTGTGTTGTCTGAGAATTTATAGCACGACTTTTGATGCTCCTTGGTTGGGGTCTGAGCAGATTATTTCTTGCGATTGCAAACGTAATAAAATGGTGGTCCGATAGTCCAGGATTATGTGGAAAAACATTAAGATCTACAACATTTATTCCATGGGACAAAACGAGGTCCAGAGTATGACTGTGGCAGTGAGTAGGTCCAGAGACATGTTGGACAAAACCCACTGAGTCGATGATGGCTCCGAAAGACTTTTGGAGTGGGTCTGTGGACTTCTCCATATGAATATTAAAATCACCAAAAATTAGAATATGATCTGCTATGACTACAAGGTCTGATAGGAATTCAGGGAACTCAGAGAGGAATGCTGTATATGGCCCAGGAGGCCTGTAAACAGTAGCTATAAAAAGTGATTGAGTAGGCTGCATAGATTTCATGACTAGAAGCTCAAAAGACGAAAACGTCATTTTTTTTTGTAAATTGAAATTTGCTAGCGTAAATGTTAGCAACACCTCCGCCTTTGCGGGATGCACGGGGGATATGGTCACTAGTGTAACCAGGAGGTGAGGCCTCATTTAACACAGTAAATTCATCAGGCTTAAGCCATGTTTCAGTCAGGCCAATCACATCAAGATTATGATCAGTGATTAGTTCATTGACTATGACTGCCTTTGAAGTGAGGGATCTAACATTAAGTAACCCTATTTTGAGATGTGAGGTATCACGATCTCTTTCAATAATGGCAGGAATGGAGGAGGTCTTTATCCTAATGAGATTGCTAAGGCGAACACCGCCATGTTTAGTTTTGCCCAACCTAGGTCGAGGCACAGACACAGTCTCAATGGGGATGGCTGAGCTGACTACACTGACTGTGCTATTGGCAAACTCCACTAAGCTGGCAGGTTGGCTAACAGCCTGCTGCCTGGCCTGCACCCTATTTCATTGTGGAGCTAGAGGAGTTAGAGCCCTTGCTTGACAGCCCTTGCTTGACGGTTAGATCCATTTATCTGGAGTCTGATAGGACATCTGTTGCTTGACGCTTAGATCAATGTTTGTATTGTTTTGTTTGTGTTGTTACATTTGTAACAAAGTTTGTCTGAGTTGAAGGTTAACAAATTGAAAAACACATTTTTATGCAAAGCCCTGGATACCAGATGGTGTCAGAGGAAGGCCCTAAAAATTGCCAAAGACTCCAGTCACCCGAGTCATAGACTGTTCTCTCTGCTACCGTATGGCAAGCGGTACCGATGCACCAAGTCTGGAACCAACAGGACCCTGAACAGCTTCTACCCCCAAGCCATAAGACTGCTAACTAGTTAGTCCAGGTAGCTATTGGTTAACTATTTAACTATCTGCACTGACCCTTTTGACACAAACTGTTTTGACTCATCACATACGCTGCTGCTACTGTTTATTATCTATCCTGTTTCCTAGTCCCTTTATCCCTCCCTATATATACATATCTGCCTCAATTACCTCGTACCCCTGCACATCCACTTGGTAGTGATGACCGTTGGTAAGCATTTCACTTCACTGTCTACCCCCTGTTGTTTACAAAGCCTGTGACAAATAACATTAGGTTTTGATTTGCCTAAACAGTTATGATGTGGAGTACAGATTTGTCAACTGTATATTAAGGTACAACTGTATATTAAGGTACAACTGTATATTAAGGTACAACGTGTATATTAAGGTACAACATGTATATTAAGGTACAACGTGTATATTAAGGTACAACGTGTATATTAAGGTACAACGTGTATATTAAGGTACAACGTGTATATTAAGGTACAACATGTATATTAAGGTACAACGTGTATATTCTAGTACAACGTGTATATTAAGGTACAACGTGTATATTAAGGTACAACGTGTATATTAAGGTACAACATGTATATTAAGGTACAACGTGTATATTAAGGTACAACGTGTATATTAAGGTACAACATGTATATTAAGGTACAACGTGTATATTAAGGTACAACGTGTATATTAAGGTACAATGTGTATATTAAGGTACAACGTGTATATTAAGGTACAACGTGTATATTAAGGTACAACATGTATATTAAGGTACAACATGACAAGGAAACAATCTTATGATCTTAAAATATGAATTCTTGGAATAACAGGCGCTGTCAAAACAATAGTATTTGTTTTCCATCCAATACGCTAGCTGTGCTTGTCTGTCCCAAAAGTACCATCTAACACTCCAATGCTTAAAATCTAACCATGCTCTATTCTTCGTCCACTAGTCCCCTCAGAAACACATGGGGGGGGGGGGGGGGGGGGGGGGGTCATGTGCTGATCCACCCGCCACACATGATGAATGATGTTAGCAGTTCAGGCTACATGTCATTGTGTTAGCTCAGATCGCTGTCAAATCAGCTAGTCACCTGTCATATTTCCGTGGTTATCGTGGAGAGGCAGGAATTAAAGGTCAGGGGTGAGATGGCCATCTACTCCGGTTGACATGGTACAAATGACTCCCCTCGCAGTCTGTCACTGTCACTATCTGTCAGTCAGGGAACCTGCAACTGAACCACGCTACAGGGCACATACATAGAGAGAGAAGGAGAAAGGACAAGGAAAGGAGGAGAATTAGCAGAGGAGAAGGACAGGAGGAGAATCACAGGAGGAGAAGGACAGGAGGAAAAGGAGAGGAAGAGGAGGAGAAGGAGAGGAGGAGAAGGAGAGGAGGAGAAGGAGAGGAAGGGATGGACAGGAGGAGAATCACAGGAGGAGAAGGAGAGGAGGAAAAGGACAGGAGGAGAATCACAGGAGGAGAAGGAGAGGAGGAAAAGGACAGGAGGAGAATCACAGGAGGAGAAGGACAGGAGGAAAAGGAGAGGAAGAGGAGGAGAAGGAGAGAAGGAGAAGTGGAGAATCACAGGAGGAGAATCGCAGGAGGAAAAGGACAGGAGGAAAAGGAAAGGAGGGAGAGGAGGAGAAGGAGAGGAGGAGAATCACATGAGCAGAATCACAGGAGGAGAAGGAGAAGTGGAGAATCACAGGAGGAGAATCACAGGAGGAGAAGGAGAGGAGGAGGAGGAGAAGAGGAGGAGGAGGAGGAGGAGAGGAGGAGAAGGAGAGGAGGAGAAGGAGAGGAAGGGATGGACAATAGGAGAATCACAGGAGGAGAAGGACAGGAGGATAATCACAGGAGGAGGAGAGGAGGAGGAGGAGGAGGAGAGGAGGAGAATCACAGGAGGAGATTCACAGGAGGAGCAGGACAGGAGGAGAAAAGACAGGAGAAGGGAAGGACAGGAGGAGAAAAGACAGGAGAAGGGAAGGACAGGAGGAGAATCACAGGAGGAAATTCACAAGAGGAGAAGAACAGGAGGAGAATCACAGGAGGAGAATCACAGGAGGAGCAGGACAGGAGGAGAAAAGACAGGAGAAGGGAAGGACAGGAGGAGAAAAGACAGGAGAAGGGAAGGACAGGAGGAGAATCACAGGAGGAAATTCACAAGAGGAGAAGAACAGGAGGAGAATCACGGGAGGAGAAGGAGAGGAGATACAGTGTATTGTTTCTGAAATTGTCTATTGTGGAGTATTTAGGTCAAACATTTTTGGTTTATTTTCATGTGTAGTAGATGTTCAGGAAATGATCCATTTAACATAAATTATACCCAATCACAGGCTACGTTGACAGAAAAGAAACAACAGTTCATGGCTGTGTTATCTCAGTGTGTCTGTGTGTCGACTAATGAAATTAGCAGCTTGTAGTCCGTCCTTTATCCAGAGTCCAGCACCACCTAGAGAGGTCATTTATTAAAAACAGGTCATTAATTAAGAGAGAGCTGCACTCATCAAACAGGCCTCAGCATGCTGTCCTGTCCCTCTGTGTGTCTGACACCTCTCCCACTCTTCTTTTCCTATCTCTGTCTCATTCCCTCTGTCTCTCTCTCTATTTCTCTCTGTCTCTCTCATTCCCTCTGTCTCTCTCTCTTTCTCTCTGTCTCTCTCTCTTTCTCTCTGTCTCTCTCATTCCCTCTGTCTCTCTCATTCACTCTGTATCTCTCATTCCCTCTGTCTCTCTCATTCTCTCTCTCTCTCATTCGCTCTCTCTCTCATTCCCTCTGTCTCTCTCATTCCCTCTGTCTCTGTCTCTCTCATTCCCTCTGTCTCTCTCATTCCCTCTGTCTCTCTCATTCACTCTGTCTCTCTCATTCCCTCTGTCTCTCTCTCTTTCTCTCTGTCTCTCTCTCTTTCTCTCTGTCTCTCTCATTCCCTCTGTCTCTCTCATTCACTCTGTATCTCTCATTCCCTCTGTCTCTCTCATTCTCTCTCTCTCTCATTCTCTCTCTCTCTCATTCCCTCTGTCTCTCTCTCATTCCCTCTCCCTCTCTCATTCCCTCTCTCTCTCTCTCATTCCCTCTGACTCATTCCCTCTCTCTCTCATTCCCTCTCTCTCTCTCATTCCCTCTGTCTCTCTCATTCCCCCTTTCTCTGTCTCTCTCATTCCCTCTGTCTCTGTCTCTCTCATTCCCTCTCTCTCTCTCTCATTCCCTCTGTCTCTCTCTCATTCCCTCTGTCTCTCTCTCATTCCCTCTGTCTCTCTCTCATTCCCTCTGTCTCTCTCATTCCCTCTGTCTCTCTCATTCCCTCTGTCTCTCTCATTCCCTCTGTCTCTCTCATTCCATCTGTCTCTCTCATTCCCTCTGTCTCTCTCATTCCCTCTGTCTCTCTCTCTCTCAATCCCTCTCTCTCTCTCGCTCTCCCTCTCTAATGTCAGTTTCACTTCTCCATTATCAAATCAAATCAAATGTATTTATATCGCCCTTCTTACATCAGCTGATATCTCAAAGTGCTGTACAGGAACCCAGCCTAAAACCCCAAACAGAAAGTAATGCAGGTGTAGAAGCACGGTGGCTAGGAAAAACTCCCTAGAAAGGCCAAAACCTAGGAAGAAATCTAGAGAGGAACCAGGCTATGAGGGGTGACCAGCCGGGTGGAGATTATAACAGAACATGGCCAAGATGTTCAAATGTTCATAAATGACCAGCATGGTCAAATAATAGTAATCACAGTGAACAGGTCAGGGTTCCATAGCCGCAGGCAGAACAGTTGAAACTGGAGCAGCAGCACGGCCAGGTGGACTGGGGACAACGAGGAGTCATCATGCCAGGTAGTCCTGAGGCATGGTCGAAGGGCTCAGGTCCTCTGAGAGAGAGAAAGAGAGAATTAGAGAGAGCATACTTAAATTCACACAGTACACCGGATAAGACAGGAGAAATACTCCAGATATAACAGACTGACCCTAGCCCCCCAACACATAAACTACTGCAGCATAAATACTGGAGGTTGAGACAGGAGGGGTCAGGAGACACTGTGGCCCCATCCGATGATACCCCCAGACAGGGCCAAACAGGCAGGATATAACCCCACCCACTTTGCCAAAGCACAGCCCCCACACCACTAGAGGGATATATTCAACCACCAACTTACCATCCTGAGACAAGGCCGAGTATAGCCCACAAAGATCTCCGCCACGGCACAACCCAAGGGGGGGCGCCAACCCAGACAGGAAGATCACGTCAGTGACTCAACCCACTCAAGTGACGCACCCCTCCTAGGGACGGCATGGAAGAGGACCAGTAAGCCAGTGACTCAGCCCCTGTAATAGGGTTAGAGGCAGAGAATCCCAGTGGAGAGAGGGGAACCGGCCAGGCAGAGACAGCAAGGGCGGTTCGTTGCTCCAGTGCCTTTCCGTTCACCTTCACACTCCTGGGCCAGACTTCACTCAACCATAGGACCTACTGAAGAGATGAGTCTTCAATGAAGACTTAAAGGTTGAGACTGAGTCTGCGTCTCTAACATGGGTAGGCAGACCATTCCATAAAAATGGAGCTCTATAGGAGAAAGTCCTGCCTCCAGCTGTTTGCTTAGAAATTCTAGGGACAATTAGGAGGCCTGCGTCTTGTGACCGTAGCGTACGTGTAGATATGTACGGCAGGACCAAATCGGAAAGATAGGTAGGAGCAAGCCCATGTAATGCTTTGTAGGCTAGCAGTAAAACCTTGAAATCAGCCCTTGCCTTAACAGGAAGCCAGTGTAGGGAGGCTAGCACTGGAGTAATATGATCAAATTCTTTGGTTCTAGTCAAGATTCTAGCAGCCGTATTTAGCACTAACTGAAGCTTATTTAGTGCTTTATCCCGGTAGCCGGAAAGTAGAGCATTGCAGTAGTCTAAGCTAGAAGTAACAAAAGCATGGATACATTTTAATGCATCCTTTTTGGACAGAAATGTTCAGATTTTTGCAATGTTACGTAAATTGAAAAAAGCTGTCCTTGAAACAGTCTTGATATGTTCGTCAAACGAGATCAGGGTCCAGAGTAACGCCGAGGTCCTTCACAGTTTTATTTGAGACGACTGTACAACCATCAAGATTAATTGTCAGATTCAACAGAAGATCTCTTTGTTTCTTGGGACCTAGAACAAGCATCTCTGTTTTGTCCGAGATTAAAAGTAGAAAGTTTGCAGCCATCCACTTCCTTATGTCTGAAACACGGGCTTCCAGCGAGGGCAATTTTGGGGCTTCACCATGTTTCATTGAAATGAACTTGTCCGTGTAGACCAATTTGGGTTTCCAATCTCTCCAAAAGAATGTGGTGATCGATGGTATCAAAAGCAGCACTAAGGTCTAGGAGCACGAGGACAGATGCAGAGCCTCGGTCTGAAGCCATTAATTAAAAGGTAATTTACCACCTTCACAAGTGCAGTCTCAGTGCTATGATGGGGTCTAAACCCAGACTGAAGCATTTCGTATACATTGTTTGTCTTCAGGAAGGCAGTGAGTTGCTGCGCAACAGCTTTTTATTATTTTTTTGAGAGGAATGGGAGATTCGATATAGGCCGATAGTTTTTTATATTTTCTGGGTCAAGGTTTGGCTTTTTCAAGAGAGGCTTTATAACTGCCACTTTTAATGAGTTTGGTACACATCCAGTGGATAGAAAGCTGTTTATAATGTTCAACATAGGAGGGCCAAGCACAGGAAGCAGCTCTTTCAGTAGTTTAGTTGGAATAGGGTCCAGTATGCAGCTTGAAGGTTTAGAGGCCATGATTATTTTCATCATTGTGTCAAGAGATATAGTACTAAAACACTTGAGTGTCTCCCTTGATCCTAGGTCCTGGCAGAGTTGTGCAGACTCAGGACAACTAAGCTTTGGAGGAATACGCAGATTTAAAGAGGAGTCCGTAATTTGCTTTCTAATGATCATGATCTTTTCCTCAAAGAAGTTCATGAATTTATTACTGCTGAAGTGAAAGCCATCCACTCTTGGGGAATGCTGCTTTTTAGTTAGCTTTGCGACAGTATCAAAAATAAATTTCGGATTGTTCTTATTATCCTCAATTAAGTTGGAACAATAGGACGGTCGAGCAGCAGTGAGGGCTCTTCGATACTGCACAGTACTGTCTTTCCAAGCTAGTCAGAAGACTTCCAGTTTGGTGTGGCGCCATTTCCGTTCCAATTTTCTGGACACTTGCTTCAGAGCTCGGGTATTTTCTGTATACCAGGGAGTTAGTTTTTATGACAAATGTTTTTAGTTTTTAGGTGTGCAACTGCATCTAGGGTATTGCGCAAGGTTAAATTGAGTTCCTCAGTTAGATGGTTAACTTCTTGCCGCACGGATCCCTTTAGCGGGATCATTTTCGTAAACAACCGCTGAATTGCAGAGCGCCAAATTCAAAAATAAATACTAAAAATATTTATAATCATGAAATCACAAGTGCAATATACCAAAACACAGCTTAGCTTGTTGTTAATCCACCTATCGTGTCAGATTTTGAAAATATGCTTTACAGCGAAAGCAATCCAAGCGTTTGTGAGTTTATCAATCACTAGACAAAACAGTAAGAACAGCTAGCCCCAAATTAGCTTGGTCACGAAAGTCAGAAAAGCAATAAAATTAATCGCTTACCTTTGATAATCTTCTGATGTTTGCACTCACGAGACTCCCAGTTACACAATAAATGTTCTTTTTGTTTGATAAAGATTAGTTTTATAACCAAAAACCGCCATTTGATTTGCGCGTTATGTTCAGAAAACCACATGCTCGTTCCGGTCCTAAAAGGCAGACGAAAATTCCAAAAAGTAATGTTCGTAGAAACATGTCAAACGTTTTTTATAATCAATCATCAGGTTGTTTTTAACATACATAATCGATAATATTTCAACCGGACGGTAACCTATTCAATACTACAGAGAAAGAATATGTCGAGCTACATCTGTCGCGTGCAGGAACTAATCAAAGGACACCTGACACGTTTTGAAAAATCTCGCTCATTTTTTCAAAATAAAAGCTTGAAACTATGTCCAAAGCCTGATCACAGCCTGAGGAAGCTATTGGAAAATGAATCTGGTGATACCCCTTTAAATGGAGGAGGGGCAGGCAACGGAACAGGGATTTTTCCAAATAAAAGGCACTTCCGGGTTGGATTTCCTCAGGTTTTTGCCTGCAAAATCAGTTCTGTTATACTCACAGACAATATTTTGACAGTTTTGGAAACTTTAGAGTGTTTTCTATCCTAATCTGTCAATTATATGCATATTCTAGCATCTGGACCTGAGAAATAGTCTGTTTACCTTGGGAATGTTATTTTTCCAAACATAAAAATTATACACCCTAGCTGAAAGAAGTTAACTGATTTTTGTCCTCTGACGTCCTTGGGTAGGCAGAGGGAGTCTGGAAGGGCATCTAGGAATCTTTGGGTTGTCTGAGATTTTATAGCACGACTTTTGATGCTCCTTGGTTGGGGTCTGAGCAGATTATTTCTTGCGATTGCAAACGTAATAAAATGGTGCTCCAATAGTCCAGGATTATGAGGAAAAACATTAAGATCCACAACATTTATTCCATGGGACAAAACTAGGTTCAGAGCATGACTGTGGCAGTGAGTAGGTCCGGAGAGATGTTGGACAAAACCCACTGAGTCGATGATGGCTCCGAAAGCCTTTTGGAGTGGGTCTGTGGACTTTTCCATGTGAATATTAAAGTCACCAAAAATTTGAATATTATCTGCTATGACTACAAGGTCCGATAGGAATTCAAGGAACTCAGTGAGGAACGCTGTATATGGCCCAGGAGGCCTGTAAATAGTAGCTATAAAAAGTGATTGAGTAGGCTTCATAGATTTCATGACTAGAAACTCAAAAGACGAAAACGTCGTTTTTTTGTTTTGTAAATTTAAATTTGCTATCGTAAATGTTAGCAACACCTCCGCCTTTGCGGGATGCGCTGGGGCTATGGTCCCCCGTAATGGTCCCCCATTAGAGCAGGCATCCATTATATATGGACATTATGATTATCAATCTAGGGTCTATTCATATCTAGGACCATAATAGACATTATGATGATCCATCTAGGGTCTATTCATATCTAGGACCATAATAGACATTATGACGATCCATCTAGGGTCTATTCATATCTAGGACCATAATAGACATTACGATGATCCATCTAGACATAGACATTTTCGGGTATGTTTCTGACCCTGTGCCAGTACAGTATGTCAGCCCTCTCTGTCATGTGAAGTAACGGCCAGCGATGGGAGCTGCCCGCTCTTGGAAAGAGCTAAATCTATTTGTTGTGATGAGAGCAGTATTTGTATTTGTATTTATTATGGATCTCCATTAGCTACTGTCAAGGCAGCAGCTCCTCTTCCTGCTGTCCAGCAAAATGAAGGCAGTTATACATTATAAAAACAGTACAATACATTTATAACAGATCTGACAACTAATTAAGTGTGTGCCCTCGGGCTCCTACTCTACTATCACATATCTATAACGTATGTATATTGCGTATGTTATTGTGTGTTTGTATGCATGTGTTGCTTCACAGTCTCTGCTGTTCTATAAAGTGTATTTTTATCGTGATGTGGAATAGAGTTCCATGTAGGCATGGCTCTATGTAGTACTGTGCGCCTCCCATAGTCTATTCTGGACTTTGGGACTGTGAAGAGACATGGCATGTCTTGTGGGGTATGCATAGGTGTCCGAGCTGTGTGCCAGTAGTTCAAAGAGACAGCTCGGTACCTCTCACAAATACAAGTAGTAATGAAGTCAATCTCTCCTCCACTTTGAGCCAGGAGAGATTGACCTGTTCTGAGTCAATTGCAATATTCTGAAGTCCCTCTTTGTGGCACCTGACCACACGACTGAACAGTAGTCCAGGTGCGACAAAACTAGGGACTGTAGAAGATGCCTTGTTGATACTGATGTTAAGAATGCAGACCAGCACTTTATTATGGATAGACTTCTCCCCATCCTAGTTACTGTTGTATCAATATGTTTTTACAATCCAGGGTTACTCCAAGCAGTTTAGTCTCCTCAACTTGCTCAAAAATTTGTTGAGGTTTAGAGTTTAGTGAATGATTTTCCCAAATACAATGCTTTTAGTTTTTTAAATATTTAGGACTAACTTATTCCTTACCACCCATTCTGAAACGAACTGCAGCTCTTTGTTAAGTGTTGCAGTCATCCGCATAGATAGACACACTAGCTTTACTCAAAGCCAGTGGCATGTCATTAGTAAAGATTGAAAAACGTAAGGTGCCTAGACAGGGAATTACTGATTCTACCTGTATTTTGTTGGAGAGGCTTCCACTACGGACCACCCATCCCGGATCCGGGATCATTCTCATCAGAAACGCTGACTAGAATAGCCTAGCCTAGCGCCACAGGGATATAATATAATATAATTTCATGAAATCACAAGTCCAATACAGCAAATTAAAGATAAACATCTTGTGAATCCAGCCAACATGTCCGATTTTTAAAATGTTTTACAGCGAAAACACAACATATATTTATGTTAGCTCACCACCATATCCCAAAAAACACAGCCATTTTTTCACCGCAAAGATAGCTTTCACAAAACTCACAAATAGAGATAAAATTAATCACTAACCTTTGAACAACTTCATCAGATGACAGTCTTATGACATCATGTTATACAATACATTTATGTTTTGTTCGAAAATGTGCATATTTATAGCCAGAAATCGTGGTTTTACATTGGCGCCATGTTCAGAAATGGCTCCAAAACAGCCAGAATAATTACAGAGAGCAACGTGAAATACAGAAATACTCATCATAAAACTTTGATGAAAAATACATGTTGTACACATAATTAAAGATAAACATCTTGTGAATCCAGCCAACATGTCCGATTTTTAAAATGTTTTACAGCGAAAACACAACATATATTTATGTTAGCTCACCACAATATCCAAAAACACACCGCCATTTTTTCACAGAAAAGATAGCTTTCACAAAACCCACAAATAGAGATCAAATTAATCACTAACCTTTGAACAACTTCATCAGACGACAGTCATATGACATCATGTTATACAATACATTTATGATTTGTTCGATTATGTGCATATTTATAGCCAGAAATTGTGGTTTTACATTGGCGCCATGTTCAGAAATGGCTCCAAAATAGCGAAAGTAATTACAAATAGCAATGTGAAATACAGAAATACTCATCGTAAACTTTGATGAAAGATACATGTTTAACATATAATTAAAGATACACTGGTTCTTAATGCAACCGCTGTGTTAGATAAAAAAAAAAAAAAACTTTCGTAAAAAGCACAGCATGCAATAATCTGAGACAGCGCTCAGCCATTCTCCGCCATGTTGGAGTCAACAGAGTCAACAGAAATACGAAATAACATCATAAATATTCCCTTACCTTTGATGAACTTTCATCAGAATGCAGTGCCAGGAATCCTAGTTCCACAATAAATCGTTGTTTTGTTTTATAATGTCCATTACTTCTGTCGAATTAGCAACTTTGGCTAGCACGTGCCCAAACACTTGCGCAATTGAACGAAAACGTTGAACGAAAACTTCAAAAAGTGCTATTACAAGTCGAATAAACTGGTCAAACTCAGTTGAGAATCAATCTTCAGGATGTTTTTCTCATATATATCCAATAACGTCCCAAACGGAGCATTTCTTCATGTCTATCTAACGCAGTGCAGACAAAGACATCACATGCCCTCTGTGCGTGGCCAAGAACTGTCAATCTGCCTGACCTGTCACTCCAAAGGCTCTCATCCGGTCCCACATGAAGCTATATGCTTCATTCCACGTTCTACTGCCTGTTGACATCTAGTGGAAGGCGTATGAAGTGCATACAGATCCATAAATATAAGGCAATTGAATAGGCGATGCCTTTCACAGCGACCCATTTCAGAATTTTCACTTCCTGTTTGGAAGTTTGCCTGCCATATGAGTTCTGTTTTACTCACAGATATAATTCAAACAGTTTTAGAAACTTCAGAGTGTTTTCTATCCAATAGTAATAATAATATGCATATCATATGATCTGGGACAGAGTACGAGGCCGTTTAATTTGGGCACAAATTCATCCAAAAGTGAAAATGTCGCCCCCTATCCCTAAGAAGTTTTAAAGAACACCCTCTGTGTTCTGTTAGACAGGTAACTCTTTATCCACAAAATAGCCGGGGGTGTAAAGCCATAACACAAACGTTTTTCCAGCAGCAGACTATGATCGATAATGTCAAAAGCCGTACTGAAGTCTAGCAAAACAGCCCCCCCAATCTTTTTCTCAATTTCTCTCAGCAAAATCATCAATCATTTGTGTAAGTGCTGTGTTTGTTGAATATCCTTCCCTATAAGCATGCTGAAAGTCTGTTGTCAATTTCTTTACTCTAAAATAGCATTGCATCTAGTTTACTAAGGGTTGATAACAGGCTGATTGGTCAGCTATTTGAGCAAGTAAAGGGGGCTTTACTATTCTTAGGTAGGGGAATAACTTTTGCTTTCCTCCAGGCCTGAGGGCACACACTTTCTAGTAGGCTTAAATTGAAGATATGGCAAATAGGAGTGGCAATATCGTCCACTATTATCCTCATTAATTTTCCATCCAAGCTGTCAGACCCCGGTGGTTTGTCATTGCTGATAGACAACAATAATTAGCAGCATGTAGCATGGAATACAATTATGCAATGGTTTACTTGAAAAACAACACAATTTATCAATGGCGCATTCATTTGTGACAGGGGCTTGCCTGAAAGCTTCTGGTATGACTGGCATTGGGGGTGTGTCCGTGCGTGCGTGTGCCAGCATGCGTGCCGGTGTCTGTCCCACATGAAAACATATTACAGTTTACTATAGAATACTACAGTACTTACTGTTGAATTCTGTAGTAAACTGCAGTATGCTGTAGAATACTATACTACAGTCGTGGCCAAAAGTTTTGAGAATGACACAAATATAAATTTTCACAAAGTCTGCTGCTTCAGTTTGTATGATGGCAATTTGCATATACTCCAGAATGTTATGAAGAGTGATCAGATGAATTGCAATTAATTAATTAATTAAGTCCCTCTTTGCCCAGCAAATTAACTGAATCCCAAAACAACATTTCCACTGCATTTCAGCCCTGACACAAAAGGACCAGCTGACATCATGTCAGTGATTCTCTCGTTAACACAGGTGTGAGTGTTGATGAGGACAAGGCTGGAGATCACTCTGTCATGCTGATTGAGTTTGAATAACAGACTGGAAGCTTCAAAAGGAGAGTGGTGCTTGGAATCATTGTTCTTCCTCTGTCAACCATGGTTACCTGCAAGGAAACACGTGCCGTCATCATTGCTTTGCGCAAAAAGGGCTTCACAGGCAAGGATATTGCTGCCAGTAAGATTGCACCTAAATCAACCATTTATCGGATCATCAAGAACTTCAAGGAGAGGGGTTCAATTGTTGTAAAGAAGGCTTCAGGGCGCCCAAGAAAGTCCAGCAAGCGCCAGGACTGTCTCCTAAAGTTGATTCAGCTGTGGGATCGGGGCACCACCAGTACAGAGCTTGCTCAGGAATGGCAGCAGGCAGGTGTGAGTGCATCTGCACGCACAGTGAGGCAAAGACTTTTGGAGGATGGCCTGGTGTCAAGAAGGGCAGCAAAGAAGCCACTTCTCTCCAGGAAAAACATCAGGGACAGACTGGTATTCTGCAAAGGTACAGGGATTGGACTGCTGAGGACTGGGGTAAAGTCATTTTCTCTGATGAATCGCCTTTCCGATTGTTTGGGGCATCCGGAAAAAAAGCTTGTCCGGTGAAGACAAGGTGAGTCCTGTGTCATGCCAACAGTAAAGCATCCTGACACCGTTCATGTGGGGGTTGCTTCTCAGCCAAGGGAGTGGGCTCACTCACAATTTTGCCTAAGAACACAGCCATGAATAAAGAATGGTACCAACACATCCTCCAAGAGCAACTTCTCCCAACCATCCAGGAACAGTTTGGTGACGAACAATGCCTTTTCCAGCATGATGGAGCATCTTGCCATAAGGCAAAAGTGATAACTAAGATGCTCGGGGAACAAAACATCGATATTTTGGGTCCATGGCCAGGAAACTCCCCAGACCTTAATCCCATTGAGAACTTGTGGTCAATCCTCAAGAGGCGGGTGGACAAACAAAAACCCACACATTTTGACAAACTCCAAGCATTGATTATGCAAGAATGGGCTGCCATCAGTCAGGATGTGGCCCAGAAGTTAATTGACAGCATGCCAGGGCGGATTGCAGAGGTCTTGAAAAATAAGGGTCAACACTGCAAATATTGACTCTTTGCATCAACTTCATGTAATTGTCAATAAAAGCCTTTGACACTTATGAAATGCTTGTAATTATACTTCAGTAGTCCATAGTAACATCTGACAAAAATATCTAAAGACACTGAAGCAGCAAACTTTGTGGAAATTAATATTTGTGCCATTCTCAAAACTTTTGGCCACGACTGTACAGTGGTTGCTCAATTAAACGTTTTGAGGTAATTTGTAGTTTAGTACGGTACCCTGCGTCAATGCTTCATTCCCTCCAGACCACCACAAGGGGGAGATAGAGCACTGATTATGCTTTTGGGTCCCAAGGCGCTACTGTGTCTCTAACTGACAATGAATGGGCGATATAAACCAAATAGAAACTGATAATTGTGCACAACTTCAAAATTGAATTTCAATGAACTGAATAATTAGGATGTAGAAGGTGATTGAATTTACAACAATAGTGTAAGAATCGCTAATCCTCTGTCCTGCACGCACACCCCCTGAAAAATACACTTCTTTTTTTGTTTCTACTCGTCAGTATTACTTACTAAAACTGTTGTTACACTAAGGTTTTTAATCTAAGAGAAACTAAAATATTAAATTATATTCCATAACATTCTTAATAATACGTGTTGACTGAATATATGCAAGCGATGTCTACTAAATAATCAAGTTGATGGCGCAGTCATATAGCCTCGGCACCTACATAAAGCTCAGTGACTCACTCATTCATGGCTTTGGATCAAAATAAATTAGTACCAACATTCTGTCTGATAGTCTTTAATAAAGACATGTTTTGGTTATCCTGACTTGGATGCCATGTATTACAGTCTCTAAAAGGAAGAATATTACCACTGTCTATTGCACATGTCATTTTCCAGATTTGCCCCTTAGATATCAATTTAGAATCCTCCAATCCTCTAAATGTAGTTATTGGCGGAGAGCCATATAGATTGCAAAATAGTTTTTTAAGAGATGTTTGATGGCACATGGTTTATTAATTGACATGCAATTTTTCGTTCCTCCTGAACCATAGTGTAAGAATTGCTATTCCTCAGTCCTGCACGCACACCTGAAAAAAAGACACACTGTAGTATCCCTCAATTGTGTGTAGTACTTAGTATAGAATGTTGTAGTATACTGTACAATACTATAGTAAATACTACATTATTATCTGCAAAAAACACTGTATTAAATACTGCAGTAATGCCTGCAAAAACACAACAGTCTGGAAAAACACAAAACTTTAAAATACTTAAGTATTTTATATACCCTGCCACCCATAAGTGAGAAACCAACATGCCAAGTATAGAGTATGTAGTGTGTTCCCTACAGGTTATAAAAGAGCAGAAGCGCTGCACTATCCGTTCAGACTCCAGTCCTACCTACCCTACAGGTTATTGAAAATGTGCTATTTTAGTATTTCTCCGGTAAGTTTCCTGAAGGAGAAAGCCTCCACTTCTATGTCAAAGACAATAAAACAAAAACATTATAGTAAAGAAATGCTACAAAAACAAAAAATGCTCCAGTAATGTCTGAATAAACGCTACAGTAAATACTACAGTATATAGTATAAAGTATAAAAGACTACAGTATTTGTACTATAGTTAACTGTAAATACTATAGTATACTACAGTATATGCTACAGTAAATACTACAGTATATAGTATAAAGTATAAAAGACTACAGTATTTGTACTATAGTTAACTGTAAATACTATAGTATACTACAGTATATGCTACAGTAAATACTACAGTATATAGTATAAAGTATAAAAGACTACAGTATTTGTACTATAGTTAACTGTAAATACTATAGTATACTACAGTATATGCTACAGTAAATACTACAGTATATAGTATAAAGTATAAAAGACTACAGTATTTGTACTATAGTTAACTGTAAATACTATAGTATACTACAGTATATGCTACAGTAAATACTACAGTATATAGTATAAAGTATAAAAGACTACAGTATTTGTACTATAGTTAACTGTAAATACTATAGTATACTACAGTATATGCTACAGTAAATACTACAGTATATAGTATAAAGTATAAAAGACTACAGTATTTGTACTATAGTTAACTGTAAATACTATAGTATACTACAGTATATGCTACAGTAAATACTACAGTATATAGTATAAAGTATAAAAGACTACAGTATTTGTACTATAGTTAACTGTAAATACTATAGTATACTACAGTAAATACTACAATATTCACTGTAGTGTTTTTGTGGACAGTGAATACTACAGAAACGTTTTTAAAAAAACAAGTGAATACTATAGTATTTATGCCATAGTAAACTCTAGTATTGTTTCATGTGGGGTACACCTACACTGTCTCAGTATATGTGTGCCATGCTTGCATGCATGCGTTTCACCATGAGTTAAATTAGTTGAATTGGTCAATATGTTGTTGTTCAACAATTTCCCATGGTCCACTCACCAGTTGCATGAAACTGATGCATCCCCCTTATACGACACTAAAACCTACTGTACGATCCCTGTTTTCATGTACTGGCTTAATTGTTTTGGCCTATGTGTACATTTGCTGTTGCTCTGCCTGCAAACCTGCTGTACTGTTTGATAGACAGCCTCCCCCATAAGAATGATGTAGTTCAAAAACTACAAAGAAACTACACTGCTGTATTCATGTGTAGTGCCAGTGTAATTTTATGTCACTGTGGTTAGACTCCTGACCTCAAGCCTTGTTGAATGAAGAGCTCTAATGGTTTGATTTAGAACAAGGTATTTATCCCATTGAAGAGTTCACTATAGAAATTAACAAACTCCTTGCATAGCAGACAATTATAATTACTCGCTGGAGTACAAGCAATTCCAATAATAATACATTTTTTGGGAAGCTTTAGCAAATGGACAGTCAAATGTTTACTTACAAACACACACACACACACATGCACACACCTTACAATCTACACTAGCTCATACTTCCAAAAGGAGAGGAACAAAACGGAGAGACAACTCTAGACATCTATGCTGAGGAGATTCTCTGTTTAGAGAGAAGCTCTCTGCCTCACTCCCTCTCTCCTAGAGGTATAATACCTCCGTTCTCCAATGTCACCTGGGATGTCTCACCACTGCATGTGTTGTGGTTGTGTTGTGGTAGTGGTTCATGTTGCATTGTGTTAATGCCTTTCATCTTTTGGCTATAGGGCCATTTCTGTTTACCACTGTCTTTCTTATATAGGTAAAAAAATGGGCTCCAACGTTAAGCCCTCTTGTTGTTAGTCTAACTAAAATGAAGACGTCTGAAACGAATCATGACTACTCGAATGTGCCTACTTTCAGCACCATGAGCTATCCATTTCCGTTTGATTGTGCTGCTACTTCGTTTCAGCACCACAATGTAAATTACTAGAATCTGGCTTATTGTGAGGTCAATAACTCTGATAAAACCATCATAAGTTTTCTTGTTTTTCAATCGACTAACAAAGCAGCTTCCACATTCACAGATGTGGCAGACGTAAATATAATAAAATATAAAAATAAACAAAACAACAAATTTGCAGCAGCACTATCTGTGATCATGTTAGCTATTTCCAGCTGTCGTGTCTTTAGTATCCTTAATGTGATGACATGGTATTATTATCAAATCGATTACCTAACGTTTAATTGATTACGTGATTGAATTAAATCATGCAACAATTAACTCATTAATAACCTGGGGCACCACGGAGAAGTTTATTTAAGGAGTTCCGTCTTCCGAATGAACTCTCAGTCGTCAATCAGTCATCAATCAGTCATCAATCAGTCATCAGTCAGTCATCAGTCAGTCATCAGTCAGTCATCAGTCAGTCATCAGTCAGTCATCAACAGTCATCAGTCAGTCATCAACAGTCATCAGTCAGTCATCAGTCAGTCATCAGTCAGTCATCAACAGTCATCAGTCAGTCATCAACAGTCATCAGTCAGTCATCAACAGTCATCAGTCAGTCATCAACAGTCATCAACAGTCATCAGTCAGTCATCAGTCAGTCTTCAGTCAGTCATCAGTCAGTCATCAGTCAGTCATCAATCAGTCATCAACAGTCATCAGTCAGTCATCAGTCAGTCATCAATCAGTCATCAGTCAGTCATCAGTCAGTCATCAGTCAGTCATCACTCAGTCATCACTCAGTCATCAGTCAGTCATTAATTATTCTTTACCTTCTATCAGTCTCATCTGAACGTCGTATAATTATTGGTTATCTACACGAACCCTAGTTTTCATAATGAATCGACAATATACAAATTGGCTTCATTATTGATTTACTAACTAACTAAATAATCACACAGAATTACATACATACAACAGGATAGATTATATATTGATTACTAATCATGCCATGAAAGTCTCTAGTGGACTAACCCGATGTGACAGCTGGTTAAACAAGGGAAGAAAGAGCGGGAGGAGGAGAGACAAAGGACAGGGTCTCTATCGGACCTTGAGAAGCTATGCTCACGTAAATACAACATCTTCTGCACTCTAATAACCTCCCATTCATAAAAAGAAAATGCAATATATATCTACGATTGAGCTGGGCTTCGATAATGGATCGATGATGTAAGACTCTGGTTTTCCCAGTAGAGATCGCCATTGTCCTTTGTAGAGTCTTTCTGATCATATTGTTGATTAGAGAGGATACTTCGGAGAACCCTGTAGTTCTTAGAGGAGTGTCTATGTCCTCATCCTAGGCCACGTACATTCTCAGCTGCAGACTGATAACTGCGATGAGAAGGATTGAATCACTTCTTTTATGTAGTGATCGATAGTTCAGAGTTCATTCCATTTTGCCATACTCAGCTTGCGCTGTATTCTGTCTGATCTAGTAGAAATTCACCATTTCAACATGGGGATCGTCACCTCCACGATATATGGTCTCATGTAAATTTCGTTAGGTAGTATTGTAGTTCAACCATTTGCAACCTCAGCTTACATCGTGGTTTGCATGGTCTTAACGATTCCAGATGTCTGGCTTACCGTGAGTCTCTTTGGCCTGAAATGTACATTTAGTCACGGGTGGTTTTATACACCTCAGAGAAAAGGGCGGTCCATGACGCCGACGTTATGTCTATTCTCTCGTGGGCGTCGTTACTGACTTGGGTAACTTTATATGAAAAGACAGATTTACTCATTTAGAAGGTTAACATCACATTACATCTTTTCACAAATAGTTTCATGTTTAATCACATATGTTTCACAATATTTAGATGTAAACCTGACAGCTGAGAAATGTACACTTTAAGAGATACAGTAATGTGTGTTTCCTGTCCTTCATGAGATCACCAAATGAAACACACTCGTCATGACTGTCCCTTAAGTGTTCATGGACCATTCCCACATTCTCAAAAGTAGAGATATTGTTTAATTCTCCCATTTTGGGGATTAGGAGTTTGGCCAAGTCTAGAGACTTTGTTCTCTCTCTCAATACTGCATGTCCAAAGGGGGAGAGGGTTCCTTCCAGGAATTTACGAACCTGTCATTAAGTAATAAAACAGTGGAAAGAGAGAGAGAAAGAGAGAGGGAGAGAGAGGGGGGCGCCTATGATACCCCCAAGGCACGTCATGACACAGCTTTAGCTGAGACAACGAGCAAATAATTTGTTTTTACAGCACCTTACACAACATGTACAGTGAATTCAGAAAATATTCAGATCTCTTGACTTTTTCCAGATTCTATTATGTTACAGCCTTATTCTAAAATTGATTACATTTTTGTTTTTTTCTCATCAATCTACACACAATAAATCATTATTTATTATTGCTAATTTAATTTTAAAAATGTAAACAGAAATATCACATTTACATAAGTATTCAGACCCTTTACTCAGTACTTTGTTGAAGCACCTTTGCCAGCAATTACAGCCTCGAGTCTTCTTGGGTATGACGCTACAAGCTTAGCACACATATATTTGGGGAGTTTCTCCCATTCTTCTCTGCAGAGCCCCTCAAGCTCTGTCAGGTTGGATGGGGAGCGTCGCTGCACAGCTATTTACATGTCCTTCCAGAGATGTTCGATCGGGTTCAAGTCCGGGCTCTGACTGGGCCACTCAAGAACATTCAGAGACTTGTCCCGAAGCCACACCTGCGTTGTCTTGGCTGTGTGTTTAGGGTCGTTATCCTGTTGTAAGAAAAATGTTTGCCCGAGTCTGAGGTCCTGAGCGCTCTGGAGCAGGTTTTCATCAAGGATCTCTCTGTACTTTGCTCCGTTCATCTTTACCTCGATCCTGACTAGTCTCCCAGTCCCTGCCACTGAAAAAACACCCCCACAGCATGATGCTGCCCCCATGCTTCACCGTAGGGATGGTGCCAGGTTTCCTCCAGACGTGACGCTCGGGATTCAGGCCAAAGAGTTGAGTTTGGTTCTGAGAGTCTTTAGGTGCCTTTAGGCAGACTCCAAGCGGGCTGTTATGTGCCTTTTACTGAGGAGTGGCTTCTGTCTGGGCACTCTACCATAAAGGCCTGATTGGTAGAATGCTGCAGAGATAGTTGTCCTTCTGGAAGGTTCTCCCATCTCCACAGAGGAACTCTAGAGCTCTGTCAGAGTAACCATCAGGTTCTTGGTCACTTCCCTGACCAAGGCCCTTCTCCGATTGCACAGTTTGGCCGGGCGGCCAGCTCTAGGAAGAGTCTTGGTGGTTCCAAAATTCTTCCATTTAATAGGCAACTGTGTTCTTGGGGACCTTTAATGCTGCAGACATATTTTGGTACCCTTCCCCTTGTCTCGACACAATCCTGTCTCTGAGGTCTACGGACAATTCCTTCGACTTGGTTTGGCTTGGTTTTTGCTCTGACATGTACTGTCAACTGTGGGACCTTATATAGACAGGTGTGTGCATTTCCAAATTATGTCAAATCAATTAAATTACCACAAGTGGACTCCAATCAAGTTGTAGAAACATCAAGGATGATCAATGGAAGCAGGATGCACCTGAGCTCATAGCAAAATTGTAAATAAGGTATTTATGTTGTTTTTTCTTCTTATAAATTTGCAAAAATGTATAAAAACCTGTTTTCACTTTGTCTATGGGTTATTGAGTGAAGATTGCTGAGGATTTTTATTTATTTAATCCATTTTAGAATAAAGCTGTAATGTAACAAAATGTAGAAAAAGTCAAGGGGGTTGAAAACTTTCAGAAGGCACTGTATATACACCCATTTCCCTAATTAACCCATTATCTCTGTCCAATGTGAAATATAGTTGAGTAGCGGAGACCAGAGTCTATCAAACCTGAGCTGTCTCTTGCAGAGGCATAAGTGAGCTTTTCAAGAGGAAGAAAGTCAACAATCTGGTCATTCCACATTTTAAATGAGAAGAATTTAGAATTAGAATTAGAGAATACATTTCATAGCATAGTATGTGATAGTCATAAATACATTTTCTCTGTCTGGATCAAGAACCAAGTCCTGCTGGGCATTAAGAAGATAGAGACACAGGTTAATATCAAACTGGACATCTAATATTTTCTGTGAAGCAGTATGTATAGATTGCCAGATTTTGGCAATCTCTCCTCAACTCTAAAATACCTCCACTTTCAGAGGTACAAATTTTACAATCAGGAGAAATGTCTGTATTCATTTTATGGAGTCTCACTGGGGTGTAATAACATTTGTACAAAAATGTGTAATTAGAATATTTAATTTCTACATTAGCAGAGGAGCAGTATACCCTGTTGCAAACATCCGCCATCACTGATAGTCAGACAAAGGTCCTTTTCCCACATTATTTCCAGAGGAGTAAAGGAGTAGCCTACATTCTCAGAACGGAGTCTATAGATATAAGAGGTTTTGCCTTTGATTGATTGTGCTGTAGCAAGAAGAGGGGCCTCAACTTCATTCAGCTGAGCTCTAAACCTCCCCTTGGAAGTAAATGAGGAAATTACGTGTCTAATTTGAAGTATAAAAAAATATATAATTGGATCTTGGCACATTGAATTCACTGCAGAGCTCTTGAAAGGATTTCAGTGTAGTTGTGTTCTGATGAAACAGGTCTGAAAAGTGTCTGATCCCTAGAGTATGCCAAAGATTAAAGTTGGCATCACTCAGGGCCAACTTTTGGCAAGTCTGGGTTGCATACTGTAGGTGAGTGAGAGCATATCTAGGAGGAAATGCCAAGGTATTTCCTACAGTCCTGCCATACTAATAGGGTGCTGTAAATCACAAAGGTTTTGGCTATGTTGCCTACTTCACTAAAGTTATTCATGAAAATAATTGAGCTCATGGGCAATGAACCACAAGATTGTCTCTGATAAATCCAGTTTGGTCCGCTTTTATTATTTTGGGAAGAAGAGTTTTTAGTCTTTTGGTGAGCAATTTGGGAACTATTTTGTAGTGGAAATCCAACAAGCTTATGGGCCGGAAGGACGAGCAAGATGGAGGATCCTGCTCTTTTATGATCAACACTGTAATGCGGGCTGTGTACATAGGGTCTGGGAGAGCACTGTTTTGCAAATATCATCCAGCATTAGCATGAAAATATGGCTAAGCTGGGGCCAAAAAGCTTTGAAGAACTCTCTGGGAAATCTGTCTGGTCCTGGGGACTTGTTGGGTGGCATGGAGACCCGTATGGGCCTGGGGACTTGTTAGGTGGCATGGAGACCCGTCTGGGCCTGGGAACTTGTTAGGTGGCATGGAGACCCGTCTGGGCCTGGGGACTTGTTAGGTGGCATGGAGACCCGTCTGGGCCTGGGGACTTGTTAGGTGGCATGGAGACCCATCTGGTCCTGGGGACTTGTTAGGTGGCATGGAGACCCGTATGGTCCTGGGGACTTGTTAGGTGGCATGGAGACCCGTCTGGGCCTGGGGACTTGTTAGGTGGCATGGAGATAATTGCCTCTAGGACCTCCTCAGGAGTGAAGGGGGAGTTGAGATCTTCTGGGTCGGTCTCTGATAGTTTAGGTAGCGAGATTCCCTCTAGGAAGGAATGTAGTTCTGCATCATTATGTTTTCTCTCAGAGGTATATAGTTTGCAGTAAAAATCCTGTTTAATTTATCTTATTTGGATCACGTGACCTCGTCATCTGCAGTTTGGATGGCCATGATTGTATGCTCTGGCTGCTCTTTTTTTATTTGGTAAGCAAGCAATCTTCTAGGGCTATTGTTATACTCATGGTATTTTAGTTTTTTTATGTCCTGAGTATAGTCCAAGTTTAGTTTGGCTTTGGCTGCTTTAAGTTGACTCCAGGAGGTGCTGTCTGGGGATTGTTTATGTACTTTTTCACAGCGTTCCAGCTCCCTCTCAAGATCTAACCTGTGTGCTTCAATTGCCTTTTTCTTAGAGGAAGCATATGCAATTGGATGACCTCTTAATGTGGCTTTGGCAGCGTCCCACATTGTGGCCGGAGAAACAGGAGAGTCTTTGTTGTCTTGTGTGTAGTTGTCTATCCATGTAGTAACCAATGTATGGAACGCTTCATTTGATAACATGGAGGTGTTGAATTTCCAGCTCTTTGACCACTGGATGTTTTTACGGAGGTCAAAGCGGAGGCGGATAAAGGCGTGATCTGAAAGTGCTATGGGTCCGATTGTACAAGTGGCAGAATTTATGAAAGTCTTTGTGATAAAAATGTAATCTATACGGGAGTAGGTGTTATGGACATTAGAGTAGTATGTATAGTCCATAGACGAGCTATTAGTCTCTCTTCAGATATCTATCATCCCTTCTGAGTTCCCAAGAGAGTTCGACATCTTTGAGTTCGTGGTCATCTCCCGTCTGGATTACTGCAACTCGCTGTTGGCTGGGCTCCCTGCCTGTGCCATTAAACCCCTACAACTCATCCAGAACGCCGCAGCCCGTCTGGTGTTCAACCTTCCCAAGTTCTCTCACGTCACCCCGCTCCTCCGCTCTCTCCACTGGCTTCCAGTTGAAGCTCGCATCCGCTACAAGACCATGGTGCTTGCCTACGGAGCTGTGAGGGGAACGGCACCTTCGTACCTTCAGGCTCTGATCAGGCCCTACACCCAAACAAGGGCACTGCGTTCATCCACCTCTGGCCTGCTCGCCTCCCTACCTCTGAGGAAGTACATTTCCCGCTCAGCCCAGTCAAAACTGTTCGCTGCTCTGGCACCCCAATGGTGGAACAAACTCCCCCACGACGCCAGGTCAGCGGAGTCAATCACCACCTTCCGGAGACACCTGAAACCCCACCTCTTTAAGGAATACCTAGGATAGGATAAAGTAATCCTTCTAACCCCCCCCCCCCCCTTAAAAGATTTAGATGCACTATTGTAAAGTGGTTGTTCCACTGGATATCATAAGGTGAATGCACCAATTTGTAAGTCGCTCTGGATAAGAGCGTCTGCTAAATGACTTAAATGTAAATGTAAATGTGGTGGGGACTTAAGATGACTTGTCCAGGGTTGAGTTGAGGGTACAATTAAAATCTCCAGCCAGCACTCTAAAGGAAACACAATGCTCATTGAATAGGGTTATCCAGAAAGCAGGAGTGTCTGTGTTAGGGGCATATATATTTAAGATATCAATCGGGGACCCATACAGTGACCCAGTTATCAGAATAAATCTCCCCTCCGGATCAGATATGTTTTTGTCAATTATGAATGGAACATGCTCATGGATAAGTATGGCTGTGCCTCAGCTGTTTGATTTGAATGATGAGAAATACACCTGTCCCACCAAAGCTCTGCGGAGTTTATCATGTTCGGCATCACAGAGGTGTGCCTCTTGTCATAGTGCAATGTCTGTTTTTTTCTTTTTGACAGCACATATTATCTTTTTCCATTTTATTGCCCATGGTAGTTCCATGTCAGTAGATTTAAGGTACTAGTCAGTGTCAAGAAACAGTAATCGAACTCTAGTGCAAGTCGTCTCTGGGTAAAGGTGGATAATAGTTACAGCTGCGATGACATAAAAATAAACGGTGTATATAAAATAACAATCTCTGAACACTCCATCCGAGTTCCCAAGAAACTCCACATATTAACCCCACGCTCAGTCACAATTCTGTGTTCCGAAAAACGTCTCCTGAGAGAGAGAGAGAAAAAAATGCCTAATCCTCTCCGCCCCGCATTAAGTGACAACGTAGCCTCCGTCCAGACCACAGTAAAAAAGAGAGATAGAAATGAAGTAAATAAAATCAACAGCCTACAAATATATCCCCCAAAGGACATAGGCCTAATCGTTTGGACTAAATAAGACAAGTTGTTGGTTATTATTAAAACGAAATATCAACAGGATAAGGCGGTCATAACCATATGAATAAAATTGACACACTGAGCCTCTCGTTAGGTCTGTAGATGTGTCGTAATCGACAGGCTATCAACGGTGAAGGCCTATGTGAAAATGATAAATACAAATAAAAAATGTGGTTATAAGCCTAATTATATTACAGTATCTAATCACTTTGTCTGCCAATTAAAAGGGAAAATAAAAGTAGGCTAAAACGTTAGTAGGCCCTTTGTTAGGTGTCACGCCCTGACCTTAGAGATCCTTTTTATGTCTCTATTTGGTTTGGTCAGGGTGTCATTTGGGGCGGGTATTCTATATTCTATGTTCTATTATTTGTATTTGTATGTTTTGGCCGGGTAGGGTTCTCAATCAGGGACAGCTGTCTATCGTTGTCTCTGATTGAGAACCATACTTAGATATCCCTTTTTCCCAGCTGTTTTTGTGGGAGGTTAATTTTGTTTGTGGCACATAGCCCTTTTGCTTCACGGTTGTTTTGGCTTGTTTATTGTTTTTATCGGCGTCATAATAAATAAAGGATTATGTAAGCTCACCACGCTGCACCTTGGTCTACTTCTGTTGACGGCCGTGACATTAGGCTATAGGGCTTATCCCTCTTTCCGCTAAAATAAAATAAATTGACTGCTATAGTTACATTAAGCGGGTGGGTCATTGGATATGTTGTCTTACCTAGTAATCACAGTAATCGCTTTTAGTTATTGGTCCAGGATTGTCTTTCAAAAAAACGTTTAGCCTCTTCGGGAGTTTTGAAGTGTCGCAGGGCTCCTTCGTGAAGAATCCTGAGCTCATTTGGGTATTTGAATCCCCTGAAGATGGTCAATGAAGTGTTTCTTCACCTCTTCATACTCTCGCCGCTTTTGGCATATTCCCGGCTGACAGGTCCTGGTGTAAGGTGAGTTTGGCGTTTCCTCACTGTAATGGTGTTGATTTTCGCCAGCGGTAGGACTCGTTCCTTGTTGGTGTATCTCAGGAAATGTATGGTGATTGGGCGCTGTCTTTGTCTGGCTGCTGGTGGGGGTCTCAGTGCTCGGTGAGCTCTCTCGCGTTCTATGGGCCTGTCGGTGGACAGATGGAACCACTCGGGGAGTTTGTCTTGCAGATAGCGGATCAGTGGCATGTTCCTCTCTTCGTTTAAAAATACCACATGTAATTGTCATGGCTTGGAGATAAGATTAAGAATTAGAATTTTTTATTTATTTTTTATTTCACTTTTATTTAACCAGGTAGGCCAGTTGAGAACAAGTTCTCATTTACAACTGCGACCTGGCCAAGATAAAGCAAAGCAGTGCGACAAAAACAACATCACAGAGTTACACATAAACAAACGTACAGTCAATAACACAATAGAAAAATATATGTACAGTGTGTGCAAATATAGAAGAGTAGGGAGGTAAGGCAATAAATAGGCCATAGTGGCGAAATAATTACAATTTAGCATTAACACTGGAGTGATAGATGTGCAGATGATGATGTGCAAGTAGTGATACTGGGGTGCAAAAGAGCAAAAAATAAATAACAATATGGGGATGGGGTAGTTGGGTGGGCTATTAACAGATGGGCTGTGTACAGGTGCAAATTACTTGTGCGGAGCTCTCAGTTCATGCAGCCAATCAAACATATTGTTTTTAATAAAAATCAAAGTTGACCTCAGGTCCTC
Source organism: Salvelinus namaycush (assembly GCF_016432855.1). Lineage (NCBI taxonomy): Eukaryota > Metazoa > Chordata > Actinopteri > Salmoniformes > Salmonidae > Salvelinus > Salvelinus namaycush. Next base: position 32,176,028 of record NC_052339.1, read on the forward strand.
CTACTCATTTTAGGGCTCTTCTCAAACTGAACAGAACATAGGCTAGTCCGCACACGCAATATGCATTGTTTCGTGATTTTTTTTTCTGTGTCTAATCAAAAATTATTTTCGGAAGAAGCCTTTGACTATCTTCTTGAAGTGCCACCCTAGGCCTACACAGCACAGCCATTGGTTAGGCAGCACACAAAAACATTTTGATTAGCAATAGCAGAGCAGGCCGGGTGGGGCCCAGGCTTGGAATATCCATTGCAGTGTGTAATGCAGCCTAGTTTTATTTATTATTTATTCAGCTATCTTAGAAATAGAACTTCCACTCTGTGCTTCTCCCAGCATGCACTTCTTAGCCTATAGGCTATAGATGGGTTAGCTGACAAAAATGATATGCACGCTTCCATGGGGCAGAAGTCAGCGTGTTGATTCTAGATGGCCAGATAGCTAGTAACCATTACAAAAAGCTGCCGTGTAGGGAATCGTAAGTGGCATGTTTCAGCCAGTTGTATCTTGTTTTTGATATCATGTCTTGTTTTGAGGAGTTTTGACTGATCTAACGTCTAAGCTAATATTTCTCAAATTCTCTAGCTAGCTAACCAACAACTGTAACGATATATTTGAGAGACAGGAAGTGCTCATTGTGCCAATGTTTTTATGTTTTCAAATTAGATGATACTCGCCAGGACTAGATTTAAAAAATACTGAACTCTCTACTTGACTCAAATTGAAAAAGCAAGACCCTCCCCCCATTTTCCTCCAGGAACCCATTATGTACAATTAGATCCATCCCTTAGGACAGCCACACTAATGTATAAAACAACAACACAAACCAAAATCGTTACTTTAATAGTGACCAATTAATCATGTGGCTGGTCTCATTTGGGTTGCTGCACTCAATATCTGAGGCCCCTGTCCTGGCCCTGTTAATGGCGTGACATGGCATAGCAGACGTTTTACGTGCTCCTGACCAATTATGCTATTATGTATGTTGTTTTTTTTGCCCTCATCTGAACTTTTTTTTTTGTACATAATATTTCCACCATTGTTTCCTATGACCGAAAAGAGCTTCTGGACATCAGAACAGCGATCACTAACCTCGATTTGGATGAAGACTTCAACTACAACGAGTCGGAGGCGCAGGACATACTGCTCACACCGGACCAGGCCAGAGACACAGAAAATAAAAAGACGGTGTAAGAGAGGGCACCATGACGAAACTGTGTCAGCGAGTACGTAAACCGCCTCTACCCTCCATTCTATTGGCGAACGTACAGTCCACTGGAGAACAAACTGGACGAGCTCCGTTCGAGACTATCCTATCAACGAGACCTGAAGAACTGCAATATCCTATGTTTTACGGAGTTGTGGCTGAACAAGGACGTGCATAATATACTTCTAGCTGGTTTTCCTATGCATCGGCAGGACAGAACGGCGGTGCTGTGTAAGGTCTATGGAGGAAGTGTGTGTCTCTTTGTTAACAGCTGGTGTGCGATCTCTAAAATTAAGGAAGTATCAACGTTCTGAGTTAGAATGCCTCATGATAAGCTGTAGACCATACTATTTACCAACTATTATTTTTCATAACTGTCTATTTACCACCACAAACCAATGCTGGCACTAAGACCGCACTCAACGAGCAGCATAGAGCCATAAGCAAACAAGAAAATGCTCATTCAGAGGCTGCGCTCCTAGGGGCCGGTGATTTTTATGCAGGAAAACTGAAATCTGTTTTACCTCATTTCTACCAGCATGTCACATGTGCAACTAGAAGCGACCATGAGAGACAATTTATGCTTGATCTAAAAATGTGGTCGGAGGCGCCGTATAGATTGTGTGACGCGTGATGCGAAGTTTTGTAACAATGCGGAGTGCTCCATATAGCTCTGCATTGACATGATTGGTTGACGGTAGGTGAGGGCGGGAGGTACTGTATAAACACCAACTCACTTCCTAGACAACTTCCTCAACAGCTCTGCGCTGCTCGGTGAAGCGCAAGACGTTTGAATGCCCTGATTTCTGCAGATGCCGTATCACCGTAAATACTGCACGGCCAATGCAGACGTGGGATTGACCATGCAACACCTTTTACTCTATCCTCCTGCTTCCTGCTTACAAGTAAAAACTCAAACAGGAAGTACCAGTGACGCGCTCAATATAGAAGTGGTCCGATGAAGCGAATGCTGAGCTACAGGACTGTTTCGTTAGCGCAGACTGGAATATATTCCGGGATTCATCTGATGGCATTGGTCTGTCTGACTGGCTGTATGTCTCATCTGTTTATCTGTCTGTCTCGTCTGTCTGTCTCGTCTGTCTGTCTGTCTGTCTGTCTGTCTGTCTGTCTGTCTGTCTGTCTGTCTGTCTGTCTGTCTGTCTGTCTGTCTGTCTGTCTGTCTGTCTGTCTGTCTGTCTGTCTGACTGTATATAACACATAATGCACAAAGATAACACACATACACAAACAAACACCCCCTCTCTCACACACACACACACACACACACACACACACACACACACACACACACACACACACACACACACACACACACACACACACACACACACACACACACACACATACACACCCTTCCCCCCGCACACATACACACACACACACTTCCTCCCGCACACACACTTCCCCCTGGACACACAAACAGACCAGCCATGTCAGGGGCTTGTGGCAAGTGGTCATGTGTAATTCTGTCCCAGAAACAGCACAACAATATCTACCCCTGAAGATGTTAGCTCTACTGACAGATAGGGAGGCAGGATGATGGAATTAGAGGTTCCAGGAATGGAGGGAGGGAGGGAGGGAGGGAGGGAGGGAGGGAGGGAGGGAGGGAGGGAGGGAGGCCAGGCCAGGCCAGGCCAGGCCAGGCCAGGCCAACAGTAACATGGTTAGTTCAGAACAGAAGCCAGGGGGAATTGAGGATGAGATATGCCAGATCCACACCCTGATAGGGCAGAGCAGAGGAGGGAGGCAGGACAGGTGACTTGACCCGTCAGATTCACAATCACACACTGACCTGACCCGTCAGATTCACAATCACACACTGACTTGACCCGTCAGATTCACAATCACACACTGACTTGACGCATCATATTCACAATCACACACTGACCTGACCCGTCAGATTCACAATCACACACTGACCTGACCCATCAGATTCACAATCACACACTGACCTGACCCGTCAGATTCACAATCACACACTGACCTGACCCGTCAGATTCACAATCACACACTGACCTGACCCGTCAGATTCACAATCACACACTGACCTGACCCGTCAGATTCACAATCACACACTGACTTGACCCGTCAGATTCACAATCACACACTGACCTGACGCATCATATTCACAATCACACACTGACCTGACCCGTCAGATTCACAATCACACACTGACCTGACCCGTCAGATTCACAATCACACACTGACCTGACCTGTCAGATTCACAATCACACACTGACCTGACCCGTCAGATTCACAATCACACACTGACCTGACCCGTCAGATTCACAATCACACACTGACCTGACCCGTCAGATTCACAATCACACACTGACCTGACCCGTCAGATTCACAATCACACACTGACTTGACCCGTCAGATTCACAATCACACACTGACCTGACCCGTCAGATTCACAATCACACACTGACCTGACCCGTCAGATTCACAATCACACACTGACCTGACCCGTCAGATTCACAATCACACACTGACCTGACCCGTCAGATCCACAATCACACACTGACCTGACCCGTCAGATCCACAATCACATTTTCATCTAGAGAACCATGCCAGATGTGTCCTAATTGTGATTTGACCTGCACATATACAGTTGAACCACACACACCCAACATAGGGCACAGCAGTGGGCATTAATGGCTATGATGTGGCTTATTGTTTGGTTACCAAGGCAGAGATGGCAAGCTGGGGAATAACGCCTAGCGCATTATAAACATTCACTTACCTTTGATGATCTTCATCAGAATGCACTCCCAGGAATCCCAGTTCCACAATAAATGTTTGATTTGTTCGATAAAGTCCATCATTTATGTCCAAATACCTCCTTTTTGTTCGTAAGTTTAGAACACAATCCAAACTCACGAGGCGCGGGCGAAAGTCCAGGTGAAAGTTCAGACGAAAAGTCATATTACAGTTCGTAGAAACATGTCAAACAAAGTTTAGAATCAATCTTTAGGATGTTTTTAACATAAATCCTCAATAATGTTTCAACCGGAGAATTCCTTTGTCTGTAGAAATGCGATGGAACGCAGCTAACTCTCACGTGAGCGCGCGTGATCAGCTCATGCGACTCTGGCAGACCTCTGACTCATTCAGCTCCCATTCCCCCCTCCTTCACAGTAGAAGCATCAAACACGGTTCTAAAGACTGTTGACATCTAGTGGAAGCCCTAGGAAGTGCAATCGGACCAAATTTACACTATCTTGGATAAGCAAAGAGTTGAAAAACTTCAAACCTCAGATTTCCCACTTCCTGGTTGGATTTTTTCTCAGGTTTTTGCCTGCCATATGAGTTCTGTTATACTCACAGACATCATTCAAACAGTTTTAGAAACTTCAGAGTGTTTTCTATCCATATCGACTAATTATATGCATATTCTAGCTTTTAGGACTGAGTAGCAGGCAATACTGCTCCCCTGTCCCAAAGAAGTTAACACTCTACTTTAAAAGGGTGTTGAATCACCATCCTACTATTGCTCTTTGTTACTCTCTCTCTTTATATATCTCTCTCTTTTCTTTCTGCTCCCCCACACTCTCTCTCTCTCTCTCTCTCTCTCTCTCTCTCTCTCTCTCTCTCTCTCTCTCTCTCTCTCTTTCTCTCTCTCTCTTTCTCTCTCTCTCTCTCTCTCTCTTTCTCTCTCTCTCTCTTTCTCTCTCTTTCTCTCTCTTTCTCTCTTTCTCTTTCTCTTTCTCGCTCTTTCTCTTTCTCTCTTTCTCTCTCTTTCTCTCTCTTTCTCTCTCTTTCTCTCTCTTTCTCTCTCCCTTTCTCTCTCTCTTTCTCTCTCTCTCACCACTGGTCCTAAACCTGCTCAACGTGCTTCTCCAATCCCAACGCGCCAACATCAACCACAGACCCTCTATTGCTCTCATGCCGCGGCAGTCACCTGGGCCGCCGCCACCCGGCCAACCTGGGCCCCAAGAGAGAGAGAGCCCACAGAGGGGAGAGAGGTGTGGGGGGGAGACAGGGAGGCAGTGTGGGGGATGAGTGTGTGTTGGGTGGGGGTGACGGATTGGGTGAAGGGAGGTCTGTAGGTCAGACAGAAACGGAGACAAGCCAAAGAATTTGCATTGTAATTTATTTAATTAAAGGCACATTGCTGTAGACCTCAGCAGTCTAATACGATAAGGGTTTGTTCCTAAGTTGTTGTTGTTTTGTCTCTGGGGGTATTTCACATCGATGATATTATGATGCATTCACTTGCTCCATCATTTCCTGATAATCAGAAGTTATTTGTATTGGTATTTTGGTACTTTATTAGGATCCCCATTAGCTGTTGCAAAAGCAGCAGCTACTCTTCCTGGGGTCCACACAAAACATGAAACATAACACAGAATGGCATAATACAGAACATCAATAGACAAGAACAGCTCAAGGACAGAACTACATACATTTTTAAAAAGCACACGTAGCCTCCATATCAATACAGACACACAAACTATCCAGGTCAAATAGGGGAGAGGCGTTGTGAGGTGTTGCTTTATCTGTTTTTTGAAACCAGGTTTGCTGTTTATTTGAGCAATATGAGATGGGAGTTCCATGCAATAAGGGTTCTATATAATACTGTACATTTCCTTGGATTTGTTCTGGATTTGGGGACTGTGAAAAGACCCCTGGTGGCATATCTGGTGGGATAAGTGTGTCTGTCAGAGCTGTGTGTAAGTTGACTATGCAAACAATTTTGGATTTTCAACACATTAATGTTTCTTATAAAAAGAAGATGTGATGCAATCAGTCTCTCAACTCTTAGCCAAGAGAGACTGGCATGCATAGTATTTATATCAGCCCTCTGATCATAATGAAGAGCAAGACGTGCCGCTCTGTTCTGGGCCAGCTGCAGCTTAACTAGGTCTTTCCTTGCAGCACTGGACCACACGACTGAACAATAATCAAGATTAGACAAAACTAGAGCCTGCAGAACTTGCTTTTTGGAGTGTGGTGTCAAAAAAGCAGAGCATCTCTTTATTATGGCCAGACCTCTCCCCGTCTTTACAACCATTGAATCTATATGTTTTGACAGTTTACAATCTTAGGTAATGCCAAGTAATTTCGACTCCTCTAATTGTTCAACAGCCACACCATTCATTAGCAGATTCAGCTGAGGTCTAGCACTTAAGGAATGATTTGTACCAAATACAATGCTCTTAGTTTTAGAGATGTTCAGGACCAGTATATTACTGGCCACCCATTCCAAAACATATTGCAACTCTTTAAGGGGTTCAGTGACTTCATTAGCTGTGGTTGCTGATGCGTATATATGGCTGAATCATCAGCATACATGGACAAACATGCTTTGTTTAATGTCATTGGCAGATCATTGGTAAAAAATAGAAAAGAGTAGATGGCCTAGAGAGCTGCCCTGCGGTACACCAAACTTTATATGTTTGACATTAGAGAAGCTTCCATTAAAGAAAACCCTTTGAGTTCTATTAGATAGATAGATAGATAGATAGATAGATAGATAGATAGATAGATAGATAGATAGATAGATAGATAGATAGATAGATAGATAGATAGATAGATAGATAGATAGATAGATAGATAGATAGATAGATAGATAGATAGATAGATAGCTCTGAATCCACGATATGGCAGATGTTGAAAAGCCATAGCACATAAGTTTTTCAACAACAGGTTATGGTCAATAATATCAAAGGCTGCACTGAAATCTAACAGTACAGCTCCCACACTGTCATCTTGCCGTTCTCCTGTTTCAACTCATCGAGCTGAATGGCTAACCGCGTTGCGGGCTGCGTTCACGAAAACCCTGCTAGCTTGATATGCAGCTAGCTGCGACGCCAAATAACTCCTCAGACCCGTCCTTGGTCGGCAGGATCACTGGAAAGAGACAAGCAGTCCCAGCAACTGATGCCAACTGCGCAACTGATCCAAACTAAGAAGCTAGCTACCAAGAACTTTCCAATACAATTTCAAAACAACAAACTTTTCAAACAAACAAAACCGACCTCTTGCTCGTCCCACGTTCAACAGGAAGTGACGTGCAACATGACAATCTATGACCTTTGTATGACCTTTACTTTGTCATATGTTTTTTCTATGGCAGTCTTGAGCTTAATTGCATACAAACACATACAAGTAGCTGCTGAATCATCCCTGTGAGAGGGAGAGGAGAAACCAGTCTGTCTGTCAGCTTGGTGTTCTAAACCATAACCGGTCCTGACTGGAACTCACTTTGATACTGATCTACACATATTCCTCTCTGCTCAGGCTTTCAGGCTTTTCCTCTCGCTCATCTGCTCCCACATCATTTAGAGATTGGATAAGTGTGGGCTAGGAGAGGACCCTCAGAGGGGCCAGCCAAACTGTGCTGCTGGCGATCAGGAGCCCAAATCGTGATGTAGAGATAAACCACAAACCAGCCGCTGGCAGAGGGAAAATGGAGGGAGAGAGAGAGAAAAAAAAATTTAAACAAAAGGGAGAGAGAAAAAAGAGGATGGAGAGGTGGAGTGAGGCATCACCTTCTCTGTCACTCCCACGCGGTGTTACTCCTGCTTCCATCAAATCAAATCAAACTAGAAAAATAATTAATAATTAAAGAGCAACAAGAAAATAACAGTAACGATGCTATATACAGGGGGTACAGAGTCAATGTGGAGACTATATACAGGGAGTACAGAGTCAATGTGGAGACTATATACAGGGAGTACAGAGTCAATGTGGAGACTATATACAGGGGTACAGAGTCAATGTGGAGACTATATACAGGGGGTACAGAGTCAATGTGGAGACTATATACAGGGGGTACAGAGTCAATGTGGAGACTATATACAGGGGTACAGAGTCAATGTGGAGACTATATACAGGGGGTACAGAGTCAATGTGGAGACTATATACAGGGGGTACAGAGTCAATGTGGAGACTATATACAGGGGGTACAGAGTCAATGTGGAGACTATATACAGGGAGTACAGAGTCAATGTGGAGACTATATACAGGGGGTACAGAGTCAATGTGGAGACTATATACAGGGGGTACAGAGTCAATGTGGAGACTATATACAGGGGGTACAGAGTCAATGTGGAGACTATATACAGGGAGTACAGAGTCAATGTGGAGACTATATACAGGGGGTACAGAGTCAATGTGGAGACTATATACAGGGGGTACAGAGTCAATGTGGAGACTATATACAGGGGGTACAGAGTCAATGTGGAGACTATATACAGGGGGTACAGAGTCAATGTGGAGACTATATACAGGGGGTACAGAGTCAATGTGGAGACTATATACAGGGGGTACAGAGTCAATGTGTGGGGGCACAGGTTAGTCGAGGTAATTGAGGTAATATGTACATGTAGGTAGAGGTAAAGTGACTATGCATAGATAATCAACAGAGAGTGTGTGGGGGGGGGGGGGGTCAACGCAAATAGTCTAGGTAGCCAGTTGGTTAGCTGTTCAGACGTCTTCTTCCATATGCCATTTCAGAGGTGTTGTACATTACTGCTGCTCAGGGGCAAGTTTAGCATGTAAATCTTGGTGGGGCAAAAAAAATATGTGGGATGCATGCCAGCAAAGCCACAACACAACACTAAACAATACATTAACTAATACTCAATGCTTCAATACTTTTCAATGAGGATCATGTTGAATTGAAATTGGAATTTGGTTTACTTTCTGAATCGAGTGGAATTGAAATGGAATTAACCACAAACCTGGCCAAGTGGATTTATTGCAGGCTACAAAGGAACTTGAGGCTCCGATAAAATACAATCAGAAACAGACCAACTCATTTGACATAATCCTCTCCTCTGATTGGGTCTCAAATCTAATCAGGAAGTCCATCCAAGAATTCAATTAAATCAACTCTGGTCTGTTTTTGTTGTATTACCCTGTTTATATGCATATCCGATGATTCCAGGTGCATTTTTAACCATAATTACTATTTCATGAGGATAAGAGAAATATGAAATAATACATTAAAATTAACATGCAATTATTGAGATAATGTAGACTATTTAAGCCTTTACACTCGTATCCGTATCCATGTTGAAAATGGAAAGCAGTGGCTGTACAGTAACATGCTATACATGATGTCAGAGCTCTGCACTTCACAGTGTTATATGGGTTTTGACTGACAGCCGTTCTGAAATGTTTTGTTGTCTGAGTGAGTGAAATGCTGTAAATCAGGGGTCTTCAACCTTTTCTTGTCCAGGGATCCCCTCCCAGGCAAACTGGCGACATAGGGATCCCCTCCCAGGCAACCTGGCGACATAGGGATCCCCTCCCAGGCAACCTGGCGACTCAGGGATCCCCTCCCAGGCAAACTGGCGATATAGGGATCCCCTCCCAGGCAAACTGGCGACACAGGGATCCCCGCCCAGGCAAACTGGCAACATAGGGATCCCCTCCCAGGCAACCTGGCGACTCAGGGATCCCCTCCCAGGCAAACTGGTGATATAGGGATCCCCTCCCAGGCAACCTGGCGACTCAGGGATCCCCTCCCAGGCAAACTGGCGACATAGGGATCCCCTCCCAGGCAAACTGGCGACACAGGGATCCCCTCCCAGGCAAACTGGCGACACAGGGATCCCCTCCCAGGCAAACTGGCGACTCAGGGATCCCCTCCCAGGCAAACTGGCGACACAGGAATCCCCACCCAGGCAAACTGGCGACTCAGGGATCCCCTCCCAGGCAAACTGGCGACACAGGAATCCCCACCCAGGCAAACTGGCGACACAGGGACCCCCGTCATATGTTAGCAAAAATATATATTTTCACAAGAAGTAATCAACATTTTCAAATGAATGGATTTGGTAGATAGTTTTTCATCAGTTTGACCTCCCCACATTATAATTTGAATAGGAAGTGTAAACGCTAACATACTGTAGCCTAACAGCTAGAAAGGAAACACCAAACACATTTTCACTAAACACATTTTCGGCAATAGTAGCTGTTACAGCTGGTTAAGCAAAGGTTAACCATGGTGTTGGCGAAAAATGTATGTCAAGAAAGCTTACCAGTAGCAATGCTACGACTGGTACTCGTGGGGGTCTTTTCCAAATGTCAGACACTCCAATTAGTGTAATTAGCTTCAATTTGTGTAATTAGCTTCAATTAGTGTAATTAGCTTCAATTGGTGTAATTAGCTTCAATTAATGTAATTAGCTTCAATTAGTGTAATTAGCTTCAATTAGTGTAATTAGTTCCAATTAGTGTAATTAGCTTCAATGAGTGTAATTAGCTTCAATGCGTGTAATTAGCTTCAATGCGTGTAATTAGCTCAATATTAGGAGTTGAGAAATGAAGTTGACGTCATTAGAAAAAAGACATTATCCTCTTTTCTACTGTAGGTATGTCATTAAAAATGTATTTATTCTGTTGTTGCTAGCGATTTTCATAAAAACATTGGGGGGGTTGGGGGGATCCACCTACATTCTATTGATTTATTTACTCGGACCCCCTGCGGTACCTCCGCGGACCTTTGGTTCAATATCCCTGCTGTAAATTAAGAGGAGGAATATAATAAATACCGCTTCGATGTCATACAAGCAAGCCAAACAACCGTAAGTCCACATGTGCACTTCCCATTTCCATATCATAAAAGTCATGTCATATACAGGGTCAAAGTTCATGATCACTATGTTTGATGTACAGTTACAGGGTGACATGGGGTCATATCCTGGGTTGTTCTGAACACAATGAGCCTGTGTTTGTCTCCTGTGAAGAAAATCTGCCTTGGAACAATCACCTGAATGCCCTCATGACTCCTTTCTAAGCGTACCAAAATGGTGACCTGTTTCTCTGAATTGCCTTGTGAAAGCCTAATACTGTAAGATCATATTTCAAAATGTAGCTTGTCATGTTGGAAATAGAACAGGCTTTTAAATAATGCCAACCTGACCGAGATTGCAATGAAAATGGGCCGTTTTACGATTGCGTAAACAGCAGGGGATGAATGGTGGGGATGCAGGGTATACATAGTGGGGATCCAGGGGATGCATGGTGGGGATCCAGGGGATGCATGGTGGGGATCCAGGAAATGCAGGGTGGGGATCCAGGGGATGCAGGGTGGGGAACCATGGGATGCAGGGTGGGGATCCAGGGGATGCAGGGTGGGGAACCAGGGGATGCAGGGTGGGGATCCAGGAAATGCAGGGTGGGGATCCAGGGGATGCATGGTGGGGATCCAGGAAATGCAGGGTGGGGAACCAGGGGATGCAGGGTGGGGAACCAGGGGATGCAGGGTGGGGAACCAGGGGATGCAGAGTGGGGATGCAGGGGATGCATGGTGGGGATGCAGGGGATGCAGGGTGGGGAACCAGGGGATGCAGGGTGGGGATCCAGGGGATGCAGGGTGGGGATCCAGGGGATGCAGGGTGGGGATCCAGGGGATGCATGGTGGGGATTAATGGTGGGGATCCAGGGGATGCATGGTGGGGATGCATGGTGGGGATCCAGGGGATGCATGGTGGGGATCCAGGGGATGCATGGTGGGGATGCATGGTGGGGATGCATGGTGGGGATTCAGGCGATGCAGTTTCAAACTAAGCAACTACAAGTGTGCTCTAGTCCCTCAAAAACACATCTAGGTGGGCTCAAAAAGGCCCCTTATAGTTGAAGACTCTTCCTTGAGTCAAAAGTGCATTGAAATTACTTTGTTTGTGTATACGTTGTGTTTGCCTGGAGCTATATCTATGAAATGCTGTGGATTAGTTACTGTATGTAGCTTTGTGATGTGCTGATGAATCCAGGTAGGCCTATAACCAAAGTATCCGATTGTGTGTCGTATCATATGTGTATCGTAACCAAAATTGAAGTGCTGGTTGCAAATGGCTATTCATCAGATGACCCGGTGGTGCGAAGCATCGCTGATAAAGAGCCACCAGTGATTTGGGAAGCAATAATGATTACCGCTAGCTCTGGTCCAGGGAAGGTGGATATACAGGTGATAGACTAGAATGCTATTTGGTCCTAAACAGAGAGTACACAGTGGCAGAATACCTGACCACTGACTGACCCACACTTAAGGAAGGCTTTGACCATGTACAGACTCAGTGAGTATAGCCTTGCTATTGAGAAAGGCCGCCGTAGGCAGACATGGCTCTCAAGAGAAGACAGGCTATGTGCACACTGCCCACAAAATGAGGTGGAAACTGAGCTGCACTTCCTAACCTCCTGCCAAATGTATGACCATATTACATTGAATTGAGAGAGTGTGTGTGTGTGTGTGTGTGTGTGTGTGTGTGTGTGTGTGTGTGTGTGTGTGTGTGTGTGTGTGTGTGTGTGTGTGTGTGTGTGTGTGTGTGTGTGTGTGTGTGTGTGTGTGTGTGTGTGTGTGAGACTTGGCTTTCTCCGTGACCTTTCCCTATCCACCGCTGCTGGTTCCCATTAAACATAACAAAAGAGCATATTACCTCACAGAGAAGCCAGACATAATCTTGCCTCCAACTCTACAACCCACCCCCCATCCTCCCATCCCCAGATCCCCAGCTTTCTTTCGCCCTCTCACTCTCTCTCTAAGCTCCAACCAGCACCATCATCACTTTAAATATGTCTCTCTTCTCCCTCTTCTCCTTCATTTTAACCTCCAACAGGAAGGAGTAGGGCTTTAAGACTCTCTTCTTAATTTTAGCCTCCAACAGGAAGGAGTAGGGCTTTAAGACTCTCTTCTTCATTTTAGCCTCCAACAGGAAGGAGTAGGGCTTTAAGACTCTCTTCTTCATTTTAGCCTCCAACAGGAAGGAGTAGGGCTTTAAGTCTCTCTTCTTCATTTTAGCCTCCAACAGGAAGGAGTAGGGCTTTAAGTCTCTCTTCTTCATTTTAGCCCCCAACAGGAAGGAGTAGGGCTTTAAGACTCTCTTCTTCATTTTAGCCTCCAACAGGAAGGAGTAGGGCTTTAAGTCTCTCTTCTTCATTTTAGCCTCCAACAGGAAGGAGTAGGGCTTTAAGTCTCTCTTCTTCATTTTAACCTCCAACAGGAAGGAGTAGGGCTTTAAGACTCTCTTCTTCATTTTAGCCTCCAACAGGAAGGAGTAGGGCTTTAAGACTCTCTTCTTCATTTTAGCCCCCAACAGGAAGGAGTAGGGCTTTAAGTCTCTCTTCTTCATTTTAGCCTCCAACAGGAAGGAGTAGGGCTTTAAGTATCTCTTCTTCACTTTAGCCTCCAACACGGAGGAGTAGGGCTTTAAGTCTCTCTTCTTCACTTTAGCCTCCAACACGGAGGAGTAGGGCTTTAAATCTCTCTTCTTCATTTTAGCCTCCAACAGGAAGGAGTAGGGCTTTAAGTCTCTCTTCTTCACTTTAGCCTCCAACACGGAGGAGTAGGGCTTTAAGTCTCTCTTCTTCACTTTAGCCTCCAACACGGAGGAGTAGGGCTTTAAATCTCTCTTCTCCACAAAATCAAATATCCAACCGATTCGTTTTGTAGCATTTATAAAGAGGCCAAGATCAAAATAGATATTGCATTTGCATGAAATATGGCTGAATGTGCTAGAAACTGTTCAACTTACATCTGGGCTTGCTGCTGACTGCATGTGAGCATGTCTGCCACAATGCATTGGATTCAAACTGGGGAATGGGGCTACTTGAATAGAATGTGCTGGTGTAGAGAGCCAGAGAAATCCTCTCATATAGGTTGGTGTCCTCTTCTATCAATGTCACGTTCCTGACAGGTTTTCTGTTATTTTGTATGTGTTTGACGGTCAGGGCGTGAGTTTGGGTGGGTAGTCTATGTTGTGTGTTTCTATGTTTGTTAAGGGTGACCTGATATGGCTCTCAATTAGAGGCAGGTGGTTTTCATTTCCTCTGATTGAGAGCCATATTAAGGTAGGTGTTTTCACACTGTTTGTTTGTGGGTGGTTGTCTCCTGTGTCTGTGTCTATGTACGTTGCGCCACACGGGACTGTTTTCGGTTTGTTTGTTCGTTTGTTCGGTTTATGTAGTCTGTTCCTGTTTCATGCGTTCTTCGTGTCATGTAAGTTCTTATGTTCAGGTGCGTCTACGTCGTTTGTTGTTTTGTAGTTTGTTAAAGTGTGTTCGTGTTTTTTCGTCTTGAATTTAATAAATCATGTCATCTCAAGAAGCTGCATTTTGGTTCAATCCTTGCTCCTCCTCTTCGGATGAAGAGGAGGAGGAAAGCCGTTACAGAAACACCCACCAAACCCGGACCAAGCAGCGTGGCAACGGGCAGCAGCAACAGCAGCAGGGAGGAATGGACATGGGAGGAGATTCTGGACGGAGAAGGACCCTGGGCAGAGCCAGAGGAGTGTCGCCGTCCCAAAGCGGAGCTGGAGGCATCAAAAGCGGAGAGGCGGCATTATGAGGCGCTTGCAAGGCAGAGTGGCTGGAAACCCGAGAGGCTCACCCAAAAATTTCTTGGGGGGTGGCTAAAGGGGAGTGTGGCGAAGCCGGGTTGGATACCTGAGCCAACTCCCCGGGCTTACCGTGGAGTGAGAGGGCGTCGTACTGGTCAGACACCGTGTTATGCGGTAAAGCGCACGGTGTCCCCAGTACGCGTGCTTAGCCCAGTGCGGGCTATTCCACCTTGCCGCACTGGGAGGGCTAGGTTGGGCATCGAGCCGGATGTCATGAAGCCGGCCCAACGTATCTGGCCTCCAGTACGTCTCCTCGGGCCGGCGTACATGGCACCAGCCTTACAGGTGGTGTCCCCGGTTCGCCTGCATAGCCCAGTGCGGGTTATTCCACCTCGCCGCACTGGCAGGGCTACGGGGACCATTCAACCTGGTAGGGTTGGAGAGGCTCGGTGCTCAAGAGCGCGTGTCCTCCTTCACGGTCCGGTATATCCGGCGCCACCTTCCCGCCCCAGACCAGTACCACCAGTGCCTACACCACGCACCAGGCTTCCAGTGCATCTCCAGAGCCCTGTTCCTCCTCCCCGCACTCGCCCTGAGGTGCGTTCCCTCAGCCCGGTACCTCCAGTTCCGGCACCACGCACCAGGCCTACTGTGCGCCTCAGCAGGTCAGAGTCGGCCGTCTGCTCAACGCCGCCTGCACTGCCTGTCTGCCCAGCGCCGTCTGAGCCATCCGTCTGCCCAGCGCCGTCTGAGCTGCCTGCCTGCCCAGCGCCGTCTGAGCCATCCGTCTGCCCAGCGCCGTCTGAGCCATCTGTCTGCCCAGCGCCGGCCAGAGCCATCCGTCTCCCCAGCGCCATCTGAGCCATCCGTCTCCCCAGCGCCATCTGAGCCATCCGTCTCCCCAGCGCCATCTGAGCCATCCGTCTCCCCAGCGCCATCTGAGCCATCCGTCTGCCCAGTGCCGTCTGAGCCATCCGTCTGTCCCGAGCCATTAGAGCCGCCCGTCTGTCCCGAGCCGTCAGAGCCGTTAGTCAGTCAGGAGCCGCTAGAGCCATTTGTCAGTCAGGATCTGCCAGAGCCGCCAACCAGACAGGATCTGCCAGAGCCGCCAACCAGACAGGATCTGCCAGAGCCGCCAACCAGACAGGATCTGCCAGAGCCGCCAACCAGACAGGATCTGCCAGAGCCGCCAACCAGACAGGATCTGCCAGAGCCGCCAACCAGACAGGATCTGCCAGAGCCGCCAGCGAGCCATGAGCGTCCAGAGCCGTCAGCCAGCCATGAGCGTCCAGAGCCGTCAGCCAGCCATGAGCGTCCAGAGCCGTCAGCCAGCCATGAGCGTCCAGAGCCGTCAGCCAGCCATGAGCGTCCAGAGCCGTCAGCCAGCCATGAGCGTCCAGAGCCGTCAGCCAGCCATGAGCGTCCAGAGTCGTCGGCCAGCCATGAGCAGCTCCTCAGGCCGGAGCTGTTATTTATCCAGAACTGCCCCTCAGTCCAGAGCTGTCTCTCTGTCCGGAGCTGCCCTTCAGTCCGGAGTTGCCCCTCTATCCTGAGCTACCTCTCTATCCTGAGCTACCTCTCTATCCTGAGCTATCCCTCTGTCCTGAGCTACCTCTCTGTCCTGAGCTACCTTGTCCCGGAGCTGTCCTTTATCTTGGTGTTGCCCCTTAAATTAGGTGGGTGGAGTAAGAGGGTGGTCATTCTGAGGGGGAGACGTAAGCTGGGATTGACTATGGTGGGGTGGGGACCTCGCCCTGAGCCTGAGCCACCACCGTGGTCAGACGCCCACCCAGACCCTCCCCTAGACTTTTGGTGGTGCGTTCGGAGTACGCACCTTGAGGGGGGGGTTATGTCACGTTCCTGACCGGTTTTCTGTTATTTTGTATGTGTTTGACGGTCAGGGCGTGAGTTTGGGTGGGTAGTCTATGTTGTGTGTTTCTATGTTTGTTAAGGGTGACCTGATATGGCTCTCAATTAGAGGCAGGTGGTTTTCATTTCCTCTGATTGAGAGCCATATTAAGGTAGGTGTTTTCACACTGTTTGTTTGTGGGTGGTTGTCTCCTGTGTCTGTGTCTATGTACGTTGCGCCACACGGGACTGTTTTCGGTTTGTTTGTTCGTTTGTTCGGTTTATGTAGTCTGTTCCTGTTTCATGCGTTCTTCGTGTCATGTAAGTTCTTATGTTCAGGTGCGTCTACGTCGTTTGTTGTTTTGTAGTTTGTTAAAGTGTTTTCGTGTTTTTTCGTCTTGAATTTAATAAATCATGTCATCTCAAGAAGCTGCATTTTGGTTCAATCCTTGCTCCTCCTCTTCGGATGAAGAGGAGGAGGAAAGCCGTTACAATCAATTAAATTCAAGGGCTTTATTGGCATGGGAAACATATGTTCACTTTTGCCAAAGCAAGTGAAATAGATAAGAAACAAAAGTGAAATAAACAATAAAAAATGTATATTAAACATTACACTCACAAAAGTTCTAAAAGAATTAAGACATTTCAAATGTCATATTATGTATATATACAGTGTTGTAACGATGTGAAAATTAGTTAAAGTACAAAAGGGAAAGTAAATAAACATATATATGGGTTGTATTTACAATGGTGTTTGTTCTTCACTGGTTGACCTTTTCTTGTGGCAACAGGTCACATATCTTGCTGCTGTGATGTCACACTGTGGTATTTCTGTCACGCCCTGGCCTTAGTATTCTTTGTTTTCTTTATTATTTTAGTTAGGTCAGGGTGTGACATGGGGAATGTTTGTGTTTTGTCATTTTGGGTGGTTATATGGTAAAGGGGGTGTTGGGTGTAGTGTATGAGTTTGTGTTGAGTGAATGTTTCTAGGTATGTCTATGGTTGAGTGAATGTGTCTAGGTATGTCTATGGTTGCCTGAGTGGTTCTCAATCAGAGACAGATGTCTTTCATTTGTCTCTGATTGGGAGCCATATTTAAGGCAGCCATGGGCATCATGCATTTGTGGGTAATTGTCTATGTCTAAGTGTTTAGTGTCAGCACTTATGTTTGATTAGCTTCACGGTCGTCTGTTTTGTTGTTTTGTTTAGTTGTATAGTGTTCGTGTCGTTTTCGTCTTCTTTCTTTAATAAAGAAGATGTACTTTCCACACGCTGCATTTTGGTCCTCACTCTCTTCGCAAGACGATCGTGACAATTTCACCCAATAGATATGGGAGTTTATAAAAAATTAAGTTTGTTTTCGATCTCTCTCACTCTCATTCTCCCGTGTTGGCTATGACACTGAAAAAGAAGACATTAATCTCACTCACACCTTTCATTGTACTTATATCTTATATCTAAGACATGTCAAGGCAGGGTGAGGACTGGGTATATGTAGCTCAAACACATTGATCGGCTTCACTGCCATATCTGTTGCTTTTGTCAGTGCAGTCTATGAGACAGAGAGGAGGACCCTGCGCATATTACATCACAAACAGCTACAGTCTATCAGACAGAGAGGAGGACCCTGCACATATTACATCACAAACAGCTACAGTCTATCAGACAGAGAGGAGGACCTGCACATATTACATCACAAACAGCTACAGTCTATCAGACAGAGGGGAGGACCCTGTACATATTACATCACAAGCAGCTACAGTCTATCAGACAGAGAGGAGGACCCTGCACATATTACATCACAAACAGCTACAGTCTATCAGACAGAGAGGAGGATCCTGCACATATTACATCACAAACAGCTACAGTCTATCAGACAGAGGGGAGGACCCTGCACATATTACATCACAAACAGCTACATTCTATCAGACAGAGGGGAGGACCCTGCACATATTACATCACAAACAGCTACAGTCTATCAGACAGAGAGGAGGACCCTGCACATATTACATCACAAACAGCTACAGTCTATCAGACAGAGGGGAGGACCCTGCGCATATTACATCACAAACAGCTACAGTCTATCAGACAGAGAGGAGGACCCTGCGCATATTACATCACAAACAGCTACAGTCTATCAGACAGAGAGAAGGATCCTGCGCATATTACATCACAAACAGCTACAGTCTATCAGACAGAGAGGAGGATCCTGCACATATTACATCACAAACAGCTACAGTCTATCAGACAGAGAGGAGGACCTGCACATATTACATCACAAACAGCTACAGTCTATCAGACAGAGGGGAGGAC
>NC_052339.1:32197202-32207202 GCF_016432855.1 Salvelinus namaycush
AGAGACAAAAATAGAATCTTTATTGTTTGAGAGGGTCGTGAAAGTACAGCACCGTGGCAATAGGGATGTGACCTCAGAGGTGACATTGCACTGCTTGTACCGAATCCATTCCCTCTTGCTTGTACCTTCCTGACCTGGTACCCTCCATTGATAGACACTGCTAGCCCTTTCCAGGGCCAAACAGCCAGCCAGTGAGAGAGAGGAAGAGCCAAAGCCATGAAGGCAGGGGCTGAGTAAAAGGCAGAGCAGAGCTGTTCGAACAGGGGACCAGTATTTTCATCTTTTATCATATTATCATATCTACAGATGTACTATCTTAATTTGATTAGTTTCTCACTGCAGGAAAATAATCCTGCAGCAAAAGGACATTTTAATTATTAGATGGACTATAATTCATGGACATTTTTGTAGAAATGTATACATTTTTTGTTGGGATAAATCAAGTCTGAAATTTTAAAGTGGAAATTACACTGAACTGTGTGTTTGTCTGTGTGTTTGTCTGTGTGTTTGTCTGTGTGTGTGTGTGTGTGTGTGTGTGTGTGTGTGTGTGTGTGTGTGTGTGTGTGTGTGTGTGTGTGTGTGTGTGTGTGTGTGTGTGTGTGTGTGTGTGTGTGTGTGTGTGTGTGTGTGTTTTTTCTATTGAGTATGTTGTTTCTGTCTGCCTCCACCCCCAGAAATGACGGGGACATACAAGCAAAGTTGCCCAAAGTTGATTTGATTTGGCCTTGTCAGTGACAAACGATACCATCTACCCTAACATGATAGTGTCGTGTCTTTGGCATCATTAAAACTGAAGACTTGTTTATCAAATAACTCTCTGTAATTATTATTACGTGATTAAACTACTTAATCGTGTAACTGTAATTAGCTAGGAAGTCGGGGCACCACGGAAAATATTCAGATTATAAAGATATACATTTCCTAATATAACTTTCAGATATTTTGATATCTGATCACTTAGTCTTCTGATTAATGAATTATTCTTTATGTCACGTTCTGACCTTTATTTTCCTTTGTTTTTGTCTTTAGTTAGTATGGTCAGGGCGTGAGTTGGGGTGGGCAGTCTATGTTATGTGTTTCTATGTTTAGGTTTGTCATTTGGCCCGATATGGTTCTCAATCAGAGGCAGGTGTTTTGCATTGTCTCTGATTGGGAACCATATTAAGATATCCTGTTTTCACTGTTGGTTTGTGGGTGATTGTTCCTGTTCGTGTGTTCCTGGTTTTTTCTGTGTTCACTAGTTCGGGACTGTAGCTTCGTTGGTTTTTCGTCTGTTTATTGTTTTTGTTCATATTGAGAAGTATTCTAATAAATTATGGATACGCACCACGCTGCGCTTTGGTCCTCCTCTCCTTCTACCGACGAAAGCCATTACACTTTACCTCACGTTAGTCTCATTCCAAACGTCGTAAATTGTTGGTTATCTGCACGAACCCAGTCTTCACTATGAGTCATCCATACATCAATTGTCTTAAAATCATTTATTTACTAACTAAGTAATTCACAGAAATGCATCACACAAACAGTAGATATGGTTACAAGGAAATGATAGCGGATGTGCCCTTGTGGGCTAAACCGGCATGGCAGCTTGTTAGACAGAGTGATAATTATAACAATTGAAATGCTAATCCTTTGCACATGAACGCTCACTCATTCGGGAACAATTGCAATCAGTATATATATTTACGCTCAGTGTGTCGTCGGGATCTCTGTTGAGAAGTTTGTTTCTGTTGGAGAGTCTGTCCGCCCTCTTTCTCTCTCTGTCGTGGTTAGAATGTATAGTTCAGAGTGACATTCATTCATGTCGTTATAGAATAGATGTTTCGGCGGTTGTCGGTCTTCGCGTTCAATGATACTGAATTCCTAGCTGCAGACTAGTAATTAATATCAAAGACTTGTTCTTATTCTGTCGGTATTGATAGTCTAAGAGTTTAACCACGTGGTATGGTTAAAAGATTCAGCCATCTACTCAAACCTTAGGTTTATGGTCTCTACTCAAACCTTGGTCTCTACTCAAACCTCTCGTGGTAAGCTGGTCTGCAACCTTTAGCCATCTCGTAATTGAGGTAAGCTCGGTCTGCTCTCAAACCTTGGCCCTCGCGTTATCAAGGTAAGCTGGTCTCCTCTCAAACCTTGGCCCTCGCATTATCGAGGTAAGCTGGTCTGGTGATAGAAAACCCGGGTGGGGGTTTTATTCGGAAGAGCAGAAAAGGGCCTGTCCCAGGACGCCAGACCATAGCTGTGCTCATGGGCGGTCCTCTGATTTAGTTAAACTCCAAAGGGAATTGGAGTTTCCTTCATTAAACAGTACAAAATCACATTACACCATTTCACAAACAGTATCATCCTCACTCATTCATCTTATACAACAATTAGATATAAGCCTCATATCTGAGGCTATTATATAAACAGCGTTATGGTAATGTGGCCGTATTGTCTCTCATGAGTTTCACAAAATTGTACCAAACGGACCAGTTCGTAGCTGGATTCTTCACCGATCTTTTATACGTTCTCCAGAACATAAATACTGTTCGGACCTCCAGTTCTGTGAGGTGGAAGAAATTCCTTTGTTCTCTCTGAAAACTCACTCTCTCTCTCTATACTGTGGCCATGAGGAGATAATCTCCTCCAGGAATTTATGACCTCTCTCTGACCACAGCAGCCTGGTTGTAGGAGACAGAGAGAGGGGGATGGTGCTCGCTGTACCCAAAGAGGGCAACGTCATGACAATAGATAACCCCCAGTGCCTGTCAAGCTCAGGAACATGACTGAGCTCCATAGCGAAGGGCCAACACACCATGAATTATAGGCATCTAATTCACACACACACACACACACTTACACCTGCCCTCTGCGCTACCTGCAGTCTAGCACCGCACCTGCCTTGCCAACACGGTTGGCTGAACACCTGCAGTGCCTTATCCACCCTCAGGCGACCTGCCAGGTCCTCCCCCTGTACGCCTGTCACACTTCAGCTGGAAATACCGCCCCTGTATGAGCGCGAGGAGCATTCTGGGAGCAGGTGAACTACAGTAGCCTGAGGTAACATAATACGCCATAGATACTGTTTAAGTGGAACGAGACCACAATGTCTTTTCACAGGTCTTTTGCAGGTGTCAACCTTGTTTCTACAAAGATGTTTCTCCGAATTTTTTGATATATTTTTTTTTACAGATATAGAGAAAGGATGGCAGTGGGGAAAGATAGAGGTTGTATCAAAGGGCAGTAGGCCGGATTTGAACCTACGTTGACACCTATACATGTATGCCAGAGGCTGAGGTATTACCGCTCGACCAGAGAGAGAGAATTCAACACATTAAGCCGGATGTGTGATTTCATCTACTGTGATTCTGGGAGACCAGGGGAAATGACTATCTCATTGTGATTAGTTTGTCTTCTCATTGCTGCTGACTGAAGTTGGAATAAATAACTGAAACAAAGCCACTCAACTGGAATTGCGTGCGCTGACTGAATTTGGCTCCCATGGTGAATTTCTGTTTGTGTGTTCGATTTGTGTTCGGTGTGTGGTTGGGGTGTGTTCAGTGTGTGTTCGGAGTGTGCTGTTGTGTATGTGTGTTTTTGTGAGTGCTGCATTTTGTGTATGCGTGTTCGGGGGGTGTTCAGGGTTGTGTGTGTGTGTGTGTGTGTGTGTGTGTGTGTGTGTGTGTGTGTGTGTGTGTGTGTGTGTGTGTGTGTGTGTGTGTGTGTGTGTGTGTGTGTGTGTGTGTGTGTGTGTGTGTGTGTGTGTGTGTGTGTGTGTGTGTGTGTGTGTGTGTGCGTGCTCCGTGTGCGTTTGAGCATTTCCATTCTGCTTGAGAGGTTACCTTATGAGAAAACTTCCTATCACAACAGCTTCCATCAACCTCACTGGATACTGAGCATTTCTCTAATTGCTAAATGTTAATACAACACATGCAAGGAATTGCTGTGTTTTTCATCCTTACTTATACACCCTGTGAAGTGATACTGTGTGAGGGCAATTTGTGACCGTTGTTGTTTACGTAATCAGTGGCTCCCTACCTTCAGGCTATGCTCAAACCCTACACCCCTACCTGAGCACCTTGGCCATCCCTACCTTCAGGCTATGCTCAAACCCTACACCCCTACCTGAGCACCTTGGCCATCCCTACCTTCAGGCTATGCTCAAACCCTACACCCCTACCTGAGCACCTTGGCCATCCCTACCTTCAGGCTATGCTCAAACCCTACACCCCTACCTGAGCACCTTGGCCATCCCTACCTTCAGGCTATGCTCAAACCCTACACCCCTACCTGAGCACCTTGGCCATCCCTACCTTCAGGCTATGCTCAAACCCTACACCCCTACCTGAGCACCTTGGCCATCCCTACCTTCAGGCTATGCTCAAACCCTACACCCCTACCTGAGCACCTTGGCCATCCCTACCTTCAGGCTATGCTCAAACCCTACACCCCTACCTGAGCACCTTGGCCATCCCTACCTTCAGGCTATGCTCAAACCCTACACCCCTACCTGAGCACCTTGGCCATCCCTACCTTCAGGCTATGCTCAAACCCTACACCCCTACCTGAGCACCTTGGCCATCCCTACCTTCAGGCTATGCTCAAACCCTACACCCCTACCTGAGCACTCCGTTCTGCCACCTCTGGTCTCTTGGCCCTCCCTACAGGAGGGCAGCTCCTACTCAGCGCCGTCCAAGACACCCCAATGGTGAACAGCAGAGTCCCTGCCCATCTTCTGAAAACATCTAAAACCTCTACTTTTGGTATTGTTTTTTTATTTTTACCCCTTACTAAATCAAATCAAATCAAAATGCATTTGTCACATGCGCCGAATACAACAAGTGTAGACTTTACCGTGAAATGCTTACTTACAAGCCCTTAACCAACAGTGCAGTTCAAGAAGAAGAAAATAAAGTAGACTAAAACAAAAAGTAATCATTAAAGTAACACAATAAGAATAACAATAACAAGGTTATATACAGGGGGCAACGGTACTGAGTCAGTGTGGAGGTTATATACAGGGGGTTACTGTACCGAGTAAGTGTACAGGGGTACAGGCTAGTTGAGGTAATCTGTACATGTAGGTTGCGGTGAAGTGACTATGCATAGGTAACAAACAAACAGCGAGTGTACAAAAAGGAGGGGGGTGTCAATGTAAATTGTCCAGTGGCGTTTTTATGAATTGTTCAGCAGTCTTATGGCTTGGGGGGTAGAAGCTGATGAGGAGCCTTTTGGTGCTAGACTTGGCGCTCCGGTACCGCTTGCCGTGCGGTAGCAGAGAAAACTCTGACACCGCCTATGATATAGGTCCTGGATAGCAGGAAGCTTGGCCCCAGTGATGTATTGGGCCGTTCGCACTACCCTCTGTAGGGCCTGTATATGGTCAGATGCCGATGTGATGGTGTTGTGTTTGGCCACGCAGTCGTGGGTGAACAGGGAATACAGGAGGGGACTAAGTACACACCCCTGAGGGGCCCCAGTGTTAAGGATCAGCGTGGCAGACGTGTTGTTGCCTACTCTTGCCACCTGGGGGAGGCCCATCAGGAAGTCCAGGATACAGTTGCAGAGGGAGAGAAAGGACAGTGTGGCGTGCGATTGAGATTGCATCATTTGTGGATCTGTTGGGGTGGTATGCAAATTGGAGTGGGTCTAGGGTGTCCGGGAGGATCCTGTTGATGACCAGCCTTTCAAAGCACTTCATGGCTACCAAAGTGAGTGCCACGGGGTGGTAATCATTTAGGCAGGTTACCTTCGCTTCCTTGGGCATAGGGACTATGGTGGTCTGCTTGAAACATGTTGGTATTACATACTCGGTCAGGGAGAGGTTGAAAATGTCAGTGAAGACACTTGACAGTTGGTCTGCGCATGCTTTGAGTACACGTCCTGGTAATCCGTCTGGCCCAGAGGCTTTGTGAATGTTGACCTGTTTAAAGGTTTTGTTCACATCGGCTACCGAGAGCGTTATCACACAGTCATCCAGAACAGCTGGTGCTCTCGTGCATGCTTCAGTGTTGCTTGCCTCGAAGCGAGCATAAAAGGCATTTAGCTCATATGGTAGGCTCGCATCACTGAGCAGCTCGCGTCTGGGTTTCCCTTTGTAGTCCGTAATAGTTTTCAAGCCCTGCCACATCCGACGAGCGTAAGAGCCGCTGTAGTAGGATTCAATCTAAATCCTGTATTGATGCTTTGCTTGTTTGATGGTTCGTCTGAGGGCATAGCAGGATTTCTTATAAGCGTCCGGATTAGTCTCCCGCTCCTTGAAAGAATCAGTTCTAGTCTTTAGCTCGATGCAGATGTTGCCTTTAATCAATGGCTTCTGGTTGAGGTATGTATGTACGGTCACTGTGGGGATGACGTCATCTTATTTTTCCCTTATTTATGAAGCCGATGACTGAGGTGGTGTATTCCTCAATGCCATTGGATGAATCCAGGAACATATTCCAGTCTGTGCTAGCAAAACAGTCCTGTAGTGTAGCATCCACGTCATCTGACCACTTCCGTATTGAGCGAGTCACTGGTTCTTCCTGCTTTACTTTTAGCTTATAAGCAGGAATCAGGAGGATAGAATTATGGTCAGATTTGCCAAATGGAGGGCGGGGGAGAGCTTTGTATGCATCTCTGTGTGTGGAGTAAAGGTGGTCTCGGATTTTTTTCCCCCCTGGTTGCACATGTGACATGCAGGTACAAATGTGGTAAAACTGATTTAAGTTTGCCTGCATTAAAGTCCCCAGCCACTAGGGGCGCCGCTTCTGGGTGAGCATTTTCTTCTTTGCTTATGGCCTTATAGAGTTGGTTGAGAGTGGTCTTAATGTCAGCTTCGTTTTGTGGTGGTAAATAGACGGCTACGAATAATACAGATGAGAACTCTCTTGGTAGATAGTGCAGTCTACATCTTATTATCAGGTACTCTACCTCAGGCGAGCAATACCTCGAGACTTCTTTAATATTAGACATTGCGCACCAGCTGTTATTGACAAAAAGACATACACCCCCACCCCTCGTCTTACGAGAGGTAGCGTCTCTGTACTGCCGGTTCATGGAAAATCCTGCTAGCTCTATGTTGTCCGTATCTTCGTTCAGCAACGTCTCTGTGAAACATAAGATGTTACAGTTTTTAATGTCCCATTGGTAGGATAATCTTAATCGTAGGTCATCCATTTTATTGTCCAATGATTGCACGTTAGTGAGAAGAATGGAAGGCAGTGGGAGTTTACTCGCTTGCCTCCAGATTTTCAGAAGGATTCCCGATCTGCGTCCCCTTTTCCGGTGTCTTTTCTTCACGCGAAAGGCGTGGATCTGGGCCTGTTACAGTGAAAGCAGGATATACTTCTCGTTGGACTCGCCGGACTCGTTAAAGGAAAACGTTTCTTCCAGTCCGCGGTGAGTAATCGCTTTTCTGATGTCCAGAAGTTATTTTCGGTCATATGAGACGGTTGCAGCAACATTATGTACACAATAAGTAAAAAAATAAGTTACACAAAACGCAAAAAAATTACTAAATAACAAAATTGGTTGGGAGAATGTAAAACGTCAGCCATGTTCTATGGCGCCATCTAGCTCTAACTTTGCTGATAGCTACTTACTGAGGAAAAATGTGCTTACTATGAATGTGATATGCGGTTGTCCCACCTAGCTATCTTAAGATGAACGCACTAACTTTAAGTCGCTCAAATGTAAATGTAAAGTTTTGGGGAACTTTCATCTTGTCCTTCCCTGCCCTATTCCCATCCTTCTCTTTCCCTCTCTCTCTCTCTCTCTCTCTCTCTCTCTCTCTCTCTCTCTCTCTCTCTCTCTCTCTCTCTCTCTCTCTCTCTCTCTCTGTATAACGCTATCATATTGATCCAACTACCAGATCAGAAAGGCTAACCCCTCCCCCCATCTCCCCCGCCAGGTGCTGTCCCTGGGTGCCGACGTCCTCCCAGAGTACAAGCTCCAGGCACCTCGTATCCACAAGTGGACCGTCCTCCACTACAGCCCCTTCAAGGCGGTGTGGGACTGGCTCATCCTGCTGCTGGTCATCTACACAGCCATCTTGACCCCTTACTCCGCCGCCTTCCTCCTCCACGATCAGGAGGAGGCAGCCATTTTAAACTGTGGCTACTCGTGCTCGCCGCTCAATGTGGTCGACCTCATCGTGGACATCATGTTCATCGTGGACATAGTCATCAACTTCAGGACGACATACGTCAACACTAACGACGAGGTGGTCAGCGCCCCGCTGAGGATAGCGATCCACTACTTCAAGGGCTGGTTCCTCATCGACATGGTGGCAGCCATCCCCTTCGACCTGCTCATCTACCGCAGCGGAGAGGAGGTGAGGAATTGGGGATAGGGGAAGTGCATTGTGGGCAATGGAGTTTTGTGAGGACAACCTGTGTTGGAACGCATCTTAAGTTACGGGGATTGTCAGATATGAATCTTGGTTTTAAAGGTTTGATTTCATATTTAAGGTTCGATATATTGACCTGTAGATAACCACAAATAATGAAAGCTATTTGCAATGAGCTTTTGGGACCTCCAAAATAAAATCTCCCTTCGATTACTCCATTATAAATGGACCTCCAATGAACAACAAGTCAGGGATATCCCCACAAAGGCTCCGGAGCAGAAAAACAACTGTGAAAGTTTGTACTGTCAACCTTCTTGCCATTGTTTAATTAATTGAACCTCAAGTGGCCAGTGAGCCAAGGAAGTGGACAGTCTCCGCAGCAGAGGACTATCATTTATATTGTGAAGTGAGGAACTAGGCTTTCTGCCAAGCAGGGAAGTAATCGGGTCCTTGTTTATTTGCTGTATAGACGTGGTGGGGGCTCCTCATGACAAGTATAATGGGTGGGAATAAACAGAACCAACCGACAGCAGAGTAAATCATGGGGAGGATTCATGGGAAGATCTCCGCTAGTACAGACCAGGATCTCCGTGCTGCTGAGGGGATCGGGTACAAGTGTAGGGCAGAGGATGGTTCACAGCACATTTTGTAAATTTCATTAATGTAATTTATCCTAAACGGACAATAAAGCTATTTTAACTTTGAACTGACCTCCAAAACCAGGGCTATCCAATCTTATCTGCAGAAGGCCAGTGTGTGTCCAGGCTTTTGGTCCAGCCAAGCAGTCAGACATCTGATTCAACCAATCAACTAATAATAGTCTTCAATCAAGACTTTAATGAGTTGAATCAGCTTTGTTACGGCTTGTATGGAGCAGAACTCTGCAACACAGGACCTCCCAAGGTAAGATTGGACACTAAACAAACTGTTTCTCCTCTCTCTTGCCAGACGACCACTCTGATTGGCCTGCTGAAGACGGCCCGCCTCCTCCGGCTAGTGCGCGTGGCAAGGAAACTGGACCGCTACTCGGAGTATGGCGCCGCCGTCCTCTTCCTGCTCATGTGCACGTTCGCCCTCATCGCCCACTGGCTGGCGTGCATCTGGTACGCCATCGGCAGCGTGGAACGCAACGGCAGCATCGGCTGGCTCCACACACTGGGCGAGTCGTTGGGGAAGCACTACAACGACACGGTGCGGGGCTCGGGCCCCTCCATAAAGGACAAGTACGTCACAGCCCTCTATTTCACCTTCTCCAGTCTGACCAGCGTGGGCTTTGGCAACGTCTCCCCCAACACCAACTCTGAGAAGATCTTCTCCATCTGTGTCATGCTCATAGGATGTAAGTACCAAGGAGCGTCTGTATGTGTTGGAGGGTAAACTATAAGGGATGTAGAAATTTATGCTACTGTGATTTAATTGGTTAGCAGTATGGTGGTGCCGCATCTGCTCGTATTTACTTGGTTCCTTGTTTTGTTGCAGTGTTCGCTGTCTTGGTAGCTGCTAACAGTTTGAATGAGAACGTGTGATAAAACTGGTTCAGTGTTAGGGTTAGGATAAGAGTTAAGGAAGGTAAGGATCATTGTAAGGTGTTATGTCTGTTTTAATATGCCTCACCAAGAAGACGATCCCACTCAGTTCTGCAGTCAGCAGTGGTCACATTTCAACATGGAGGATGATTATTACAGTGCC